>NC_061509.1:128141534-128233216 GCF_022539505.1 Lolium rigidum | reverse complement strand
ATAGTCTACTTATGTCACATAGTAAGCATTCAAGTTGATAAACAAGGTCTAGACATATTCAAACCAGAAAAATCATGTATATATCTACCCCTAACCCTAAACTCGTCTTATGAAGTTAATCATGAAGAGAAGTGGTTTTGGGTTTCAAACATAGGAATTCCAAGAACCTCCCAAAAGCTTCATTTTAGAGTGTGACTAAGAAGGATGATCCAGGCTTACCTTTTCATTTTCATGTTCTAAACTTGTTTAAATCCCGGTCAAAACTAGGATTTCACAAAGATTCAAATATATGGGTATAAAATTCAAAAAAATAGAAAAATGAAAAACCAAAGCACATAGTCTTCTTATGTCATATAGCAAGCATTAAAGTTGATAAACAAGGTCTAGACATATTCAACCTAGACAAATCATGTATCTACCCCCTAACCCCTAAACTATGTCTTATGAAGTCCAACATGAAGAGAAGTGGTTTTGGGTTTCAAACACGAAAATTTCAAAAACCTCTTACAAAATTCATTTTAGAGTGACTAATTAAGAAGGATGCATGCTCCCTTTTCATTCTCATGTCTTAAACTTGTTCAATTCTTGGTCAAACCTAAGATTTGACCAAAAGATTCAAACGGGCATAAAAAACCAGAAAAATGAAAACCAAAGCACATAGTTTTCTTATGTCATATAGTAAGCATTCAAGTTGATAAACAAGGTCTAGACATATTCAAACCAGAAAATCATGTATATATCTACCCCTAACCCTCAACTCCGTCTTATGAAGTCAATCATGAAGAGAAGTGGTTTTGGGTTTCAAACATGGAAATTTCAAGAACCTCCCAAAAGCTTCATTTTAGAGTGACTAAGAAGGATCCAGGCTTACCTTTTCATTTTCATGTTTTAAACTTGTTTAAATCTTTTGTCAAACCTAGGATTTGACAAAGATTCAAATATATGGGCATAAAATTCAAAAAAATAGAAAAATGAAAAACCAAAGCACATAGTCTTCTTATGTCATATAGTAAGCATTAAAGTTGATAAACAAGGTCTAGACATATGCAAACTAGACAAATCATGTATCTACCCCCTAACCCCTAAACTCGTCTTATGAAGTCAAGCATGAAGAGAAGTCGTTTTGGGTTTCAAACATGGAAATTTCAAGAACATCCCAAAAGCTTCATTTTAGAGTGACTAAGAAGGATCCATGATTACCTTTTCATTTTCATGTTTTAAACTTGTTTAATCTTGGTCAAACCTAGGATTTGACCAAGATTCAAATGGGCACAAAATTTAAAAAATCAGAAAAATGAAAAACCAAAGTACATAGTCTTCTTATGTCATGTAGTAAGCATTCAAGTTGATAAAATGGTTCATGCCGGCTGCCTTAGCTCCTCAAAAAAATTATACACCAATTGATTTGACGAATTGATGATTTACTCTAGTCTCGCTTCTAGACCATGCAGACTAGCGAGTATTCATATGTACCGCATGGAGCCCCCAACTTTTGACTTCCCGTGTCTGAAAAGGCCCGTTTAATAATGTGGGGCAGTGAGGTATCCCGAAGTATCTAGAGGGTTCCAGATGTTTCATGCTTTCAAGCATCGCCACCCAAGGGAAGGATGGGTGACGAATCCGTGCATTCACGACTCGTTAGATCTGAAGAGTCCTTGTATGATGAGCGGTAGATAGCACCTCTAAGCTGCAAATCAACAGCTTCAATTACTTCAAATGAGCATTGGCCAGAAGGCTGACAGAGTGAAAAAATTCAAATTCAAAAACTCATGTATAGAATAGAAAAAAAATAAAAAACATGTAGATAGAATAGAGGTATAGATAGATTAGCCCAAAAAAGAAGAGGACGGGGAAATTTCGAAGGCTCGCCTTTAACTCAGCAGACACCTCCCTCGCGCACCTAAACTTTCGAACGCGCGCCCAATATTTCGAACGCTCGCCTTTAACTCAGCACCCAGCCCACCTTGTTCTTCTCTAGACACCTCCTTCGGCGCGCTGTTCTTCTCTAGACACACCCTCGGTGAACCACCGCCGCGCACCAAAACTTCACCACACTGTCTATCAGCCGCGCCGCCCGGCGACCGCCGGTGGCGCCGTTCTTCTCCAGCCCGCACCGGCAGCGCGGTCACCTGGTAGATCCTCACGGTATGCATGCTATCTTCAGTGCCTGGGCAAGTACGATTCATTATAGCTCAATCGAAGCCGCCGCCGTCGCCCAGCCCTTATAAGTTCGTTAGTTCGTTCGAATCGATCGGTTGATATTGTTTTCCTCTCGATGTGTTTGTTTGACATTGTTTTCCGCTTTACCTATTTGCTCGAATTCGTTCGTACTGTACACTGTTTGTTTGTAAGGCAAAGAGGAAATCATATCATGGCTTATCATCATGGGTATAACCTTTTTAGCTAGATTTTG
Source organism: Lolium rigidum (assembly GCF_022539505.1). Classification (NCBI taxonomy): domain Eukaryota; kingdom Viridiplantae; phylum Streptophyta; class Magnoliopsida; order Poales; family Poaceae; genus Lolium; species Lolium rigidum. The sequence continues at coordinate 128,230,803 of NC_061509.1, read as the reverse complement.
CTGTTTGGGATCTATGATCCTTTTAGTTGCCGCTCTCCAAGAACATTTCCCCTCTTTTTTATTACAAGAAAAATACACAACGAGGAAACCACCGTCCAGCCTAAAAAAATAGACCTCGCTTGGTTTGCTGAAATCGGCTCAAATAACGTGGCATTTAGTTATATAGTTTTATATTCGACCTGTTTGCTCGTATATGTTGGTTTACATTCATACGCAACCCGTTGGGCAAGTATGGACACAAACTTTCGTTGACTTTCGTGTCAAAATTCCAATGTTGAGTGATTTTTGGTTGGATCCATTCCCGTGCGTTCGATCGGCTTTTGATGGTCGTTATTGAGACAAAGTCATGGCTGGACTTTGACGCAGCTCCGTTGACGTTCGTGTCAAAAGCCCAGCCGTTGACTTTGGTTCAATATCAGCCATCCAAAGCCAATCGAACACACATGAATGTATCCAACCAAAAATCACTCTACAATAAGTCGTTTCCAGACTAAAACAATGTTTATTCCCAAACTATTTTTTTTGAATCCGACCAATCTTTCCCGGAATGCAGAAGAAATATATAAGATTTACTGGAATGTTGTTCTTTTTATTGGACATGCTTTGAATTTTAAGTTTAAAGTTGGTTGTAAAACATAAAATGAGGTTTATTGATAAACAATATGGCTGAATCTCGATGAAACTCCCCGTAATGCATAACCCGACATATAAGATTTACTGGATTTTTGTTTCAAAAACTTCTAGGCAAGCATTTAATTTTAAGTTTAAAATTTTCTCGTGAAACTTAAAATGGTAAATTTTGGATCCATTCTCGTGCGTTCGATTGGCTTTTGATGGCTGTTATTGAAACAAGTGTTAATTGGTTCTATGCCACTCCTCAATTCACAAGTTGTGTTTATGCCATTACAAAAACTGAATTTGTGTTTATGCCACTCTCAATTCTCAATATCCCCTTCTATATATGCCATTTTCAATACTCCACTATAATAAATATAGCATATCTATGATAGTACTCTATGATACCACCCACTATGCACCCATGTTCCAAACACCACTCCCGCTGACCGTACCTTATTGTATCGAGCGATAAGCTTGATGAGCAACCCAAACAAACAAAAAAAGACTGTACCTTATTGTACTTGCTCTTACCCATATCTTCTTTCTCTTTCATCGCGAGTGCAAACTAATTCAGCTTAGTCTTCCAATGAATATTAATATTTTGTCTCAATGATGTCATGTTTCGACTAACAATTAGCACTTTTGAATTCTTAGATTGCTTTTTCACACGATGCACTTCTTTTAATTTATTTTACCACATTTCAATGTGAACCTTGACCAAATAAATAGGACAACAATATCACGATCATATAATACATAAGCAGCATTGTTAGAATCGTGTTGGAAAATACTTTCTAATGATACCAGCTTTATATCAATTTTTTATATATACTTCATCCTGAAAAATATGTTTCAACTTCATCAAAACTTGCATGTATCTCGCAAACTAAACTCATCTAAATACATGTATATCTACATAAAATTGAAACATCATTTTTAAATAGAGAGATATAGATTAATATTTTTTCGAAGATAAAATACGAAAAACAAGGGTGCATTGTTTATTGAAATGGAGTGAGTAGTATATATAAAATCATTTTAGTTGCCAATGATCATGTTGAGGGCCTCTATTTCTTGTTTTGCTCAGTCCCTCCGTATTCTCAGTGTACGGCCCTGGTGGTCTATGAACCTGTATGTAATCTTATTACTTTTGGCTTCTTTGCACTGCTAATAGATCGGCGGAATTACAGCAAAAAAGAAGAAAGAATGTGTTGGTATTGTATTGCTTTCGATAGATCTGTTCGCCCCTCCCCCCAAGCATTTACAGATGGCACAAGAGATTCAAGGATGAAATTGCTCTCCTTGTTCATAAGGCAAAGAGGAAATCATATCATGGGTAGAACATTTTATATATATTTTGCTGTTTGGGATCTATGATCCTTTTAGTTGTTGCTCTCCAAAGAACTTTTGTACATATTTCCTCTTTTTATTAATAAAAAATACAAAGTGGGGAAACCCAAGTGGTCAGCCTTAAAAAAATCTGTTCGCTAGGTAGCCGTAGTTTTGCACTCGCTCGTTTGCCGAAATCGGCTCAAATAATGTAGCATTTATAGTTTTATATTCGACCTCGTTTGCTCGTGTATGTTTGCTTACATTCGTAGGTGACCCGTTTGTTGAAATAGCTTATCGCTTCTCCGACCATCTATCTCCTCAACAGCATGGACGTAACTTGATATTATTTCACTCATTAAACACACCAACATATTTGAGTGGTATTGAAGACTTCATGAAGCACGTTAGTGATTTTACCGACGGCGACAAGACAAAGGAAGTGATTTGTCCATGCCGCGTATGTTTGAATATTGGGTCCAAGCCTCAACATGTAGTCTCGCATCATTTATTCGTTTATGGGATGGACCGTACATATATCGGTGGATTAACCATGGTGAACACTATGATCAGCCCGACATTATTGATCCTCTTTATTCTCGATGGTTATCACTCGAAGATCTCGTCCAGTGATGAGGCTACTGCTAATTTGTTACGGGATCCGTATCCATATGCAAGCCAACAGCCCCATGGTTATCACAAAAAGCCTCTTTTCCATGACCCGATAGAAGATGCTAAGCGCTTAGTGGCCCCCGGTTCTCGTTATGTCAAGATTCGAATTAATTGTGAAATTACTTCATGACAAGTCATACCAGGGGATTACCAATAAAGCGTTCAATGCAACTTGCGAAGACATACAAACGATGCACTCCCGGGGCCGGACTGCCAAAATCCTTTTATGAGGTGAAGCAAGACATCAAGGTACTGGGACTTGGATATGAGAAGATTGATTTTTGCAAAAATAACTGTGCACTGTTTTGGATGGAGTATAATGACCTCGATGAATGTCCAGGATGTAAGGAATCAAGATGGAAACATGATGGAGCCGGTGGTAAGAAAAAGATTCCTTGGAAGGTTCTGAGATACTTTCCACTTGTACAAAGATTGCAGAGGTTGTTTGCTTCAGAACAAACATCTCGGGAAACAAGATGGCACAAAGAGATTCTCACGCCCGACCCCGATTTACTGAGGCATCCTGCTGATGGCGATGAATGGAAGCAATTCGACCTGGATCATCCAGATTTTGTCGCAGCATCCAAGGAACCCGAGACTTGGCCTTGCTACAGATGGATTCAACCCATTTGGCAACATGAGCAACTCGTATAGCATGTGGCCGCATCTAGTTACACCTTACAACCAGGCTCCCCGGACATGCACCGACCGCCGAACCGTATGATGGCCTTACTCATCCCAGGTCCCAAATCTCCCGGGAAGGATTTTGATGTGTTCATGCAGCCTCTTATTAGAGACTTGCAAACATTATGGGAGGGTGATCCCTACACGGGATGTGTGTCAACCTAAAGAACAAAATTTTCTATTACGTGCCGTCGTGATCGTATTGCACCCATGATTATCCAGCCTTTGGGCACTATGTCGTGCAGTAACATCAAGTTATAATGCATGTGTTCACCGTGATACCGATCAGCGGGCAGTGAGGATAATAAACAAGATATGCTATATGGGCCATCGCCGTTTCCTTCCATTAGATCACAGCTTCCGGAAAAATAGAAAAAAATTGCAATTTATTGGTGATCAGGTCTGTAAAAAGACTAAACCGCAGCACTTTAAGAGTCACGAGTTGGAGGCGCACCTAGAAGCGGTCAGAAATGTTAAACCAGGAAAACCACCAGCCGCCACAACAGGTACAAGCAGAGAAGGATACAGAAGATGCAAAGCAGCAGAGTAGCAGTATAGAAAAAGGAAGAAGAGAGGAGATGAACCGAGTCTAGCAAGCCTACCAAAAGGAAGATGGGAGGTGAAATAGCAAAGCATGTACCAAGAGGAAGGAAATGGAAAATGATAGACCGAGAATATTTTATAAGCGCAGGACCACTCTTTGGGACTTGCCGTATTGGGCTGGTAAGAAGCTTCGGCATAATATTGATATCATGCACATGGAGAAGAATATATGTGACAACGATTGTCTAGCACATTACTCAACATTCCATCCAAGACAAAAGATAGCTCAAATGCTAGGATTGATTGTGCAACATTGAATGTTAACAGGCACTTGCAACCGGATCGTAATGACAAAGTGAACAAAGGCAAGGAAAAACATTATAAATTTCGAGGCGCGGAATTCACATTGCCGATGCCTAAAAGGAGATTATTTTGTGAGTACCTCCGAGGTGTGATGTTCCCGTTCGGATTTGCTTCCAACATTGCAAATTGTCTCAATGCCGAAGGAAACAAGCTCCAAGGGTTGAAAACTCACGATTGTCATATCCTGCTGCAAAGGCTTTTAGCTATTGGCATTAAAGATTTAGTGAAGCCAAATATGTACAACGTGATTGCAGCAGTTGGGAAGGTTCTTTAGGGAAATATGTAGTAAAACTCTAAGCAGAGCCGTTGTAGAACGTCTTAAGGTGGACATAGCAAGCAATCCCGTGCAAGCTAGAGCTGATATATCCTCCAAATTCTCTTTGATGTGATGGTGCATTTGGCTGTTCATCTACCCGATGAGGCACTTTTAAGAGGTCCCAGACAAGCGATGGATGGATGTACCCTATAGAACGTCGATCGTGCACTTTCAAGAATACAAGCTAGGAACAAAGCTAGACCGGAGGCTTGCATTGCGTAGTGGCGTATATTGCCGCCGAAGCATATACATTTGCCTCAAGATATATTCCCGATATTGAGACCGTATTCAACCGGGGTCGCAGAATTTTGGAAGTTGGAGGATCTGTTTTTAATCATGGTGTTGAGCTAATAGGAAAGAGGACCGAAAAACATTAGAGCAAGTCTCGAATTTGAACAATTGTCTTGGTATGTGCCGAATAATGCTAGCGTAGGCCGATGAATATGTTAAGTGAGTACTATGCACCCGAAATACTCAGCTTCTCGCATATACTATGAACTTGTATCAAAATGAAATATATTCAGCCTGACTTGGCTATGTTTTGCAGTGTTGTACATGGAAACGAATGGAAAGCTATCTGCACGTGGGAGTGGGTTTCGTGATCTGGTTTGAGAAATATGTAAGATGTTCAATTGCACTCGACTTGTCTATGTGTTTTCACATGAGATGACCTCTTGTCTATTTTGTAATCGTAGATCTCCAAACTCCATGCGGAGAATCCATGCGCTCGTTAGTGCCGATCTCCTTGTCCTATCACGTGGTCCGGATAAGAGGGTGTTGGTAGCCGCAGCTTGCAATGCCAATGGTGTCCATTACAGCCTCCTATGAGCGTGAACAACATTTGAAGACACGAAATAGTGGCATCACAACCAAGTGGAGATCACTTGACAACCGTAAAGAAGAGATCGTAGTCATTTGACCATTATGGTCACATAGAAGAGGTTATTCAGCTTGTTCTATAGTGATAAGGTTACCGTCCGATCTCGTGGTTCTATTTAAGTGTTATTGGTACAACCAAGATCCAAACAAGGGCAAAGGTGCCGTAAATGATGGGTATTTCATATCGCTAATACTATCGTCAGTGGTACAAGGATGATCCTTATATTTTGGTACCTCAAGCGGCCAAGGTACTTTTCTTGGAAGACAGATCTAGAAAAGGATGGCAGTATGTGCAAAAGTTTGTGGCAAGGAACATATATGATTTGGATGAGAATGCAGATCCAATAATTGGTGCCCAGCAAGATGATTTCGCTGGTTGTATGCAAACTAAAGTTGCTGACATTGATGAAACCTCGTTGGATACAGGATCCCCGCACATGATGGAGAAGTAGATTTCACCGTTGAGGTTAGCATAGTCGACAAAGAGATGGATAAACTCGAAGCTACCTCGGTGAATCTCGTGAGGAGAATGGACACGACGAGCAGGATGAGACCATGCACGAATATCGAATGAAGACGGAGGTGATGATGATGATGATGATGATGATGATGATGATGATGATGATGATTAGACTCTTGTCTCTCGTATCATGCCGTGAGATGAAGAACCATGATTTGTTTTGATTTTTCTATTTGGAAAATGTATGAGTCCCGAAGACAATTATCTCGTTGGATTGTAATCCCATGATGACTAATTATTTATGTTTGTTGTCCTACTAAAAGTTGGTCAAACTTAATTGTGTGGAAGTAATCCCATGCCGTTTGATTCATAGGGTCATATCCCATAGGAAAATAGAATGATAATACTTGATCAAACTAATGCGAATATCTTATAACCACAATCAAATAGAATTTCTCTTGACATAGGATTCAAGTTGGCATGGCATCCCTATCATACAGGGGTTTTATTCATACTATGCTACAAATCGAAAATAAGATGGGTCAGCACTTTATCGCGGCAGTATAGGGCAGCCGGCGTTCGTTACAAACCAGGAGAAGATGCACTTCCTATGGAACGGGTGTTTGCATCCCCGAGACGCACCGTTGTGCGCCGCGACAGCCCCAAGCATGCATATGCCGCAAGGGCCGTCCTCCGGCGCAACTAGGACCCAACTCGTCCCGCAGCGCCGGCAAGTTGACGATGAGCCGGTGGTCCACCCTAAGGGTGAGGTCGAAGTGGAGGCCACCGAGCCGACGACACGCCTGCTGCCACATCAGGTGCATAACATCGTAAGGCATGATGATGTCCCACTCCTCCTCCGTGAGGTTCATGTTCTTGAGCAGCCATACACGGGCAAGAATCTCGCGCATAGTTCGCACGACATTGCCCCCACTACGCAGCTCCCTCGGAGGCAAGCCAAGATCCAGCACCACCTCTTCGCAGGGTGTAGTGGTGATATCGTCCTCATCCAAGCAAGGCAGGAGGGGGCCGGCCATCCTCCCGAGCTCGTACGTCCTCGAGAAGAAGATGTGCACCGTCATAGTGTACGGGGACGCCTCGCCCTCGCCCACGGCCGGCGGCTCGCCGACGGAGAAGTCGGTCGTGCTTGCCGACACACGGCAGGCACGGAAGACATGTGGGCCATACTCGATGATGCGCTCGCGTGAGGAGCGCTCTAGTAGGGGCGTCGCCGCCATTGGGGATTCTTCGGAGGGCTGTAGACTGGCGGCTAGTCGACGGTGAGGTGGTTGGTGTGAGATCTCTGGGATGAGGCCAGGGGAAGTGGGCGAAGTGCTCGGGACTAGGGACTGCCCTCAACTTTCCGCAGTAGTATGATTATGATAATAATTGGTGGACGAGGGAGACTAGTCCAGAGACTACCCAAAGTTGATAAATCATGTTCGAGGGAAAATGCCCAAGATTTATTATCAAAATTCAAGCTAATTTCGCCGATTTTGTTCTGCCGTTCATTAGACATCATCCAACGGCCTTGGTCTCTCGGGATTCGCCGCTACATTGTCATCTACTATTTTCTACCCAATTCCAGAAACATCCATAAAGCTAGTAGATAGCTTTCCTGCTTGTTGGCCCCAACCCATTTTTTTAATCTTTTCTTCCTTATCCCCTTCGCTCATGCTAGCAGCTAGTACTTGCAGCCATTGCTACACCAGCGAGGTGATCTCTATGATAGGCACGGTTTTAGTAAGACAGCAAGTTGTAGATAGCTAACCATGAGACACATGCCTCTCTCGGTTGAGACCGAGCTCGCTCTTGTGATTGGGCTCCAATGGTCGAGGTGAGTCACAGCTGCAATGACAGAGGTTTGTGCTGAATTAATTAGCACATAGGCGTAACTAGCACTAGATGGAGAAGGCATAGTACACATATCGGACACGAAGTCGCGTCTGGCGAGCAGCTCGCATTCACTTGCATCAATGCGGTACAACAAAGATGATGAAGAAGGATTGGAGCTTTGAAGGTAGTCAGAAAAGTTACAAAAATTAATACGTGCAAAACTTAACCCGTATAAACGCACATGCATGGATAATTTTACATTTCTGCATGAGAAAGACATGTCAATTTTCAGCACGACATGGTTTGATTTGTCAAATTTGATGCTCCTTAATGCATTTTAAGTGAAAATTACAGGTTTATTCATTATAATTGCCGATTTTTAACGTTACGTGCAACCGACTAGCAAACTATAAGTGTGTGATTGCTTGCTTCCAAAATAAGGATATGTAATCATTTTGTATAAGGTAGTACCAATTAGTCGTTATATTGCAGTAACTTAAAGAGTTTTGAGAGATTCAACTCGTTGCTACTCCATAAGAATGGTCATGTTGACAAATTTGATCCAGTTGTTGAACAGAGCGTAAACATTTCAAAAACTTGAGCATGGAAGAGGCTAGGGGTAAATGCCCCAAGGCCAGCCGAGCCTATCGTAGGTGCCGTCCCGAGGAGGAAGTACCTTAATTTGGGGCGCGCGCGGACGGTGCGGTACCCCGAGCTCGAGACGCCGCCGTACCGGTAGCTCGACCCGCGACGAGGCATGGCGGCGGCGGCGGAAGCGGAGCGGCGGCGGCGGAAGGTAAAGCTCTTGCTGACAAACATATTAGGCACAAATGGGCAACCTTCAGTAACCCATGTTCCATTTTTTTTTGTCAGGATAACCCCATGTACCACCTTCCCAATAGAAAAAGTACCGTTCAACCTTCCCCTGTTGGGCCCAATATTTCACTTTTGGGTTGCCAAGGAACATCTACATGGTAATTGTTATCGGTCTACTTGATCCGGCTGTCGAAGCCCAATAACTACAAATGGGCCTTTCTGCTCATGCAATTTCGGCCCTTTTCTAATGAAACACAGATCCTATGATTGGCAAATAAAAATACACGGAGATTGTACATAAAAGTTGTTTTTATTTATTTTGAATTATAGGGTTCCAATTTTTGAAACTGCTCATGCCCAATATGAAAATCCTTGATCGCTCCATACCCACATGGATAACGGTATTTTTAAAAATTCATAAAGTGGATTTGAAATTTAAAACATATCCTAATAATTCCTTGATTTAATCTATCAACTTGCAAGATCTTGGAGCCAAAGAGCTTGTATTAGTCTCATGAAAATAATACCGATAAACCCGTCGTTAACAAGAAATGAAGGTTTATCGTTCGTAGAGGATGCCATGTGGGACCCATGAGACAAGAGCGTCCTCAACGTTTCAAAGAAAAAGGCAAGTAGCCCGAAAATAGGGGTAAAAAATAAATCCTACAAAGGAAACATTTATAGTTCATAGAGGCCGACATGTGGGACCGATCTCGCTACCGCATCCTCATCATTTCGAAGTCGGCAGGATCGAAGAAAAAGGCAAATAGCCGTAAATTAGGGGTCAAAAATAAATCCAAAAAGGAAACTTTTATTCTTAATAGAGGATGACATGTGGGACCGACCTGCCAGCCAGCCGTCCTCATCGTTTCAAAGGCCGCAGGGATCAAAAGAAAAAGGCAAATAGCCGAAATTAGGGGTAAAAAATAAATCCAACAAAGGAAAGGTTTATTGTTCATAGAGGCCGACATGTGGGACCCATGAGCCACCGGCGACCTCAATTTCAAAGGCGGCATATGATCGAAAAGAAAAAGGCAAGTTAGCAAAAATCGTGGGTAAAAAAATCTAAGAAATGAAACTTTATTGTACAGCCCCATGAGCCAAAGCACCTTACTCAACGTTTCAGTGGCGGTATGAGATAGAAAGAAAAAGGAAAGTGACCAAATATCAGTAGCAAAAAATAATCCAAGAAAAGAAACTTTTATTGTACATAGAGGATGACATATGGGTCCCACTTATACAAGCTCTTTCGCTCCAAGATCTTGCAAGTTGATTGTACATAGAGGATGACATGCGGGCCCCTTGTGTCAGCAGCTTACTCAACGTTTCCAAGGCGGCAGGGATCAAAAGAAAAAGGAAGTAGCCATAAATTAGCGGTCAAAATAACTCCAAGGAAGGAAACTTTTATTGTTCATAGAGTATGACATGCGGGACCCATGCGCTAGCAGCTTCCTCAACGTTTCGAAGGGGGCATGAGATCGAAAGAAAAAGACAAGTGACCAAATATCATGAGCCAAAAATAATCCAAGAAAAGAAACTTTATTGTACATAAAAGATGACATGCGGGTCCCATTTTGCAGCAGCGGGTGTCAACGTTTCAAATGCGGCTTGAGATCAAAAGAAAAAGAGTAGCCGTAAATTAGGGGTAAAAAAAACTCCCGTAAAAGAAAGTTGATTGTACATAGAGGATGACATGCGGGTCCCATGACCCAGGACCTTACTCAACGTTTCGGAGGCGGCATGAGATCGAAAGAAAAAGGAAAGAGACCAAATACCAGGAGCAAAAAATAATCCAAGAAAAAGAAACTTTTATTGTACATAGAGGATAACATATGGGTCCCACTTATACAAGCTCTTCCGCCCGAAGATCTTGCAAGTTGATTGTACATAGAGGATGACATGCGGGCCCCTTGTGTCAGCAGCTTAATCAACGTTTCCAAGGCGGCAGGGGATCAAAAGAAAAAGGAAACAGCCAAAAATAAGAGGGTGAAAAAAATCCAAAAAAAGAAACTTTTATAGTATCGAGGATGACATGTGGGTCCCATGAGCCAGCAGCTTCCTCAACGTTTCGAAGGCCGCATGAGATCGAAAGAAAAAGGCAAGTGACCAAAAATAAGGGGGTAAAAAAAATCCAAGAAAAGAGACTTGATTGTACATAGAGGATGACATGCGGGTCCCACCAGTCAGCAGCTTTACTAACGTTTCCAAGGCGGCAGGGATGAAAAGAAAAAGGAAATAGCCAAAGATCGCAGGGTGAAAAAATCCAAGAAAAGAAACTTTTGTAGTACATAGAGGATGACATGCGGGTCCCATGGGCCACAGAAGTTCCTCAACGTTTTCAAGGGCGGTATGAGATCGAAAGAAAAAGGCAAGTGACCAAATATCGGGAGCCAAAAATAATCCAAGAAAAGAAACTTGATTGTACATAGAGGATGACATGCGGGTCCCATTGTGCGGCAGTGGTCCCAACGTTTCAAATGCGGCTTGAGATCAAAAGAAAATGAAAGTAGCCAGAAATTAGGGGGTCAAAAAAAAAACTCCAAGAAAGGAAAGCTTTATCGTTCATACAGGCTGACATGTGGGACCTATGAGGTAGCAGCTTACTAAACGTTTCAAAGGCGGCAGGGGATCAAAAGAAAAAGGAAATAGCCAAAAATCAGAGGGTGAAAAAAATCCAAGAAATCAAACTTTTATTGTACATAGAGGATGACATGCGGGTCCCATGAGTCAACAGATTCCTCAACGTTTCAAACGTGGCATGAGATCGAAAGAAAAAGGCAAGTGACCAAATATCGGAGCCAAAAATAATCCAAGAAAAGAAACTTTATTGTACATAGAGGATGACATGCGGGTCCCATTTTGCAGCCAGCGGTCTCAACGTTTCCAAGGCGGCACAGACCAAAAGAAAAATGAAGTAGCCGTAAATCGTGGGGTGAAAAAAATCCAAGAAAAGAAAGATTTCAATTGGGCTGCATCTGGACATCTGGGCCTTCGAACTATCCTTCTGGGCCTTTTGACTCGTACAATTTCAGCCCACTCCAGAACATGAAAGTTCGGATTTTTCTCAAAAAAAAAAAAACAGGAAAGTCCTATGCTTCGCCAAAACAAAAAACAAGGAGATTCAAGATATAAGTTGTAAAAATAAAGATTTAATTTATCCGTTTGCAATAGCTCACAGCGAAATACACTGTTTATTGTTTGCAAAATAATCAAGATATCACATGTTTCTTGTACTGGGAGGTCGACATCGTGGACCCATGAGCCAAGCAGTCGTCGTCAACGTTTCAAAGGCGGCAGGGATCGAAAATAAAAAAAACCAAATATCAGCTTGGTAAAAAAATCCAAGAAAAGAAAACATTTATCGTTCGAGAGGATGACATGCGGGACCGATGAGGCAAGCAAGCATCCTCAACGTTTCCTGTGCAGGCAGGGGATCAAAGAAAAAAAGGAAATAGCCGTAAATTAATTAGGGGTTCAAAATAAATCCATCAAAGGAAAGTTTTATTGTTCATAGAGGATGACATGTGGGACCGACCCGCCAACAACTGTCCTCATCGTTTCAAAGGGGGCAGGAGATCAAAAGAAAAAGGCAAATAGCCATAAATTAGGGGTAAAAAATAACTCCAAGAAAGGAAACTTTTATTGTTCGTAGAGGATGACATGCGGGACCCATGAGCCAGCAGCTTACTTAACGTTTCAAAGGCGGCATGAGATCGAAAGAAAAAGGCAAGTGACAAAATATCAGAGCCCAAGATAATCCAAGAAAAGAAACTTTATTTACATAGAGGATGACATGCGGGTCCCATTTTGCAAGCAAGTCGGTCCCAACGTTTCAAATGCGGCTTGAGATCAAAAGAAAAAGAAAGTAGCCGTAAATTAGGGGGTCAAAAAAATCCAAGAAAATAAAGTTGATGGACATAGAGGATGACATGCGGGTCCCATGAGCTAGCAGCCTTACTCAACGTTTCCAAGGCGGCAGGGATCAAAAGAAAAAGGAAATAGCCAAAAATCGTAGGGTGAAAAAAACAAAGAAAATGAACTTTTATAGTACATAGAGGATGACATGCGGGTCCCATGAGCCAAGCAGGTTCCTCAACGTTTCAAACGTGGCATGAGATCGAAAGAAAAAGGCAAGTGACACAAATATCATGAGCCAAAAATAATCCAAGAAAAGAAATTTTATTGTACGTAGAGGATGACATGCGGGTCCCATTTTGCAAAGAGCGGTCTCAACGTTTCCAAGGCGGCACGTAACCAAAAGAAAAATGAAGTAGCCGTAAATCGTGGGGTGAAAAAAATCCAAGAAGAAAGATTTCAATTGGGCCGCATCCGGACATCCGGGCCTTCGAACTATCCCGCTAGGCCTTTTGACTCGTACAATTTCAGCCCACTCCAAAACAGGAAAGTTCCGAATTTTCTAAAAAACAGGAAAGTCCTATGCTTCGCAAAGACAAAAAAACAAGGAGATTCAACATATAAGTTTGTTTATGTAAAAATAAAGATTTAATTATCCGTTTGAAATAGCTCAGAGCGCAATACATTGTTTATTGTCTGCAAAATAATCAAGATATCATATGTTACTTGTACGGGGAGGCTGACATCGGGGACCCATGAGCCAACAGCGTCCCATTTAGCATAGAGATCGAAAGAAAAAGGCAAATGACCAAATATGAGGAGCCAAAAATAATTCAAGAAAAGAAAGTTTTATAGTACATAGAGGATGACATGCGGGTCCCATTTAGCAAGCAAGTCGCGTATCACCGTTCGTAGAGGTTGACATGGGACCCGTGAGCCGCGACCTCAACGTTTAAAGGCAGAAAAAGAAAATATGCCAAAAATCGTAGGGTGAAAAAAAACCAAGAAAATGAACTTTTATAGTACATAGAGGATGACATGCGGGTCCCATGAGGCAGCAGGTTCCTCAACGTTTCAAACGTGGCATGAGATCGAAAGAAATAGGCAAGTGAAAAAATATCAGGAGCCAAAAATAATTCAAGAAAAGAAAGTTTTATAGTACATAGAGGATGACATGCGGGTCCCATTTAGCCAACAGCGGTACTCACCGTTTGAGAGGCGGCAGGGATCGAAAGAAAAAGGCAAGTGACCAAATATGAGGTGCCAAAAAAAACTCCAAGAAAAGAAAGTTTTATAGTACATAGAGGATGACATGCGGGTCCCATTAGCCAGCAGCGGTACTCACCGTTTGAGAGGCGGCATGGGATCGAAAGAAAAAGGCAAGTGACCAAATTTGAGGTGCCAAAGATAACTCCAAGAAAAGAAAGTTGATTGCACATAGAGGATGACATGCGGGTCCCATTTAGCAGCAGCGGTCTCAACGTTTCCAAGGCGGCAAGGGATCAAAAGAAAAAGGAAGTAGCCAGAAATCAGGGGGCCAAAAAAAATCCAAGAATAGAAAGATTTATGGTTCATAGAGGATGACATGCGGGACCCATGATCCTGCATCGTAAACGGCTCGATCGGAGAACGTTGAACGAGATGGCGCGATCGAGAAAAAAAACAATGCCGCAGAGGCTGCCATCCGGGCCCTACATCCCTCGGCGGTGCGGATTTGCGTTGACTCCGGCCGGCGAACCCGAGATTTCGAGATGCACCACGTCCCGGGCCACCATACGCGACGTTTTGGCCGCTTTCGTCGGGCTAGGTGGCCTCAAAAACGAGAAAAAAAAAGTTTTGACATGCACCACGGAGGACCAAAAATCGTCGGCCATGGTACACCAGCAACCACGGCGCGACTTCAACTTCGTCGGCCATGTCAACTTTTCTTGTAGTGTTACATGACTTGTTTATTTACAAGATTCCTTTTCATAGGAAGTGGGTGAGACTTAAAAGTGTTTCTTATTTACTTTTGATGCTCTCTTTTGCTCCAACTCTTATTTCTTGCGAGAGCATCATTAAAATTACTGAGCCCATCTTAATGGCTATAAAGAAAGCACTTCTTGGGAGATAACCCATGTTTTTATTTTGCTACTGTTTTGTTGTGTCTTGGAAGTTGTTACTACCGTAGCAACCTCTTCTTATCTTTATTTTATTGCATTGTTGTGCCAAGTAAAGTCTTTCATAGTAAGGTTGATACTAGATTTGGATTTCTGCGCAGAAACGCATTTCTAGCCGTCACGAATTTGTGTAGATCTCTCTCGTAGGAAACTCAGCAAAATCTGCGCAAATTCATGAGTAATCCTCGGATATGTACGCAACTTTCATTCAATTTGAGCTTCTTCATCTGAGCATGTTAAGTGCCTCTAAAAAATTCGTCTTTACGGACTGTTCTGTTTTGACAGATTCTGCCTTTTATTTCGCATTGCCTCTTTTACTGTGTTGAATGGATTTCTTTGCTCCATTAACTTTCAGTAGCTTTGGGTAATGTCCATAAGTGTTAGGAATGATTGTGTCCTCTCTGAACATGTGAATTTTTGATTATGCACTAACCCTCTAATGAGTTTGTTTTGAGTTTGGTGTGGAGGAAGTTTTCAAGGGTCAAGAGAGGAGGATGATATAATATGATCAAGAAGAGTGAAAAGTCTAAGCTTGGGGATGCCCCGTGGTTCATCCCTCGCATATTTCAAGAAGACTCAAGCATCTAAGCTTGGGGATGCCCAAGGCATCCCCTTCTTCATCAACAACTTATCAGGTCACCTCTAGTGAAACTGTATTTTTATTCCGTCACATCTTATGTGCTTTACTTGGAGCGTTTGTATGCTTTTAGTTTTTGTTTTTATTTGAATAAACTCGGATCCTAGCATTCTTTGTCTGGGAGAAAGACACGCTCCGCTGTTTCATATGAACACTGGTGTTCTAAGCTTTACTTTTAATGTTCATGGCGAAGGTTGAAAACTTCTTCGTTCATTGCTATTTGGTTGGAAACAGAAAATGCTCCATGTGGTAATTGGTATATTGTCTTGAATAATTTGATACTTGGCAATTGTTTTGAGCTCTCAAGTAGATCATGTTTAAGCTCTTGCATCATGTAGTTTAAACCTATTAGTGGAGAACTACCGTAGAGCTTGTTGAAATTTGGTTTGCATGATTGGTCTCTCTAAAAGTCTAGATATTTTCTGGTAAAAGTGTTTGAACAACAAGGAGACAGTTTAGAGTCTTATAATGCTTGCAATATGTTCTTACTTAAGTTTTGATCTACCGGTTCATACTTGTCTTTGCATCAAACAACCTTGCTAGCCAAAGCCTTGTACTGAGAGGGAATGCTTCTCGTGCATCCAAAACCTTGAGCCAAAACCCATGCCATTTGTGTCCACCATAACTACCTACTATGTGGTATTTTTCTGCCATTCCAAGTAAATTGCTTGCGTGCTACCTTTAAAATTTCATTCCTTGTCTTTGCAATACATAGCTCATGGGAAAATAGCTTAAAAACTATTGTGGTATTGAATATGTTGCTTATGTATCTTATTTCTTATAAGTTGCTTGTTGAGCGATAACCATGTTTCGGGGACGCCATCAACTCGTTACACCTTTGTTGAATATCATGTGAGTTTCTATGCATGTTCGTCTTGTCCGAAGTAAGGGTGATTTGTCATGATTAAATGGTTTGAGTATGCATATTGTTAGAGAAGAACATCGGGCCGCCAACCAAAGCCATGTATCATGGTGGAAGTTTCGGCTTTGGACATTAATCCTCAATCTCTTATGAGAATATTATCTGTTGTTGAATGCTTAAGCATTAAAGAGGAGTCCATTATCTCGTTGTCTATGTTTTCCGGTACGGATGTCCTTAAGTTGAGATCTATCAAAAACGAGAAATCAAATGCAATCTATCTCCTTGGACCTTTGTACAGAGTGACATAGAGGTACCCCTTTGTGACACTTGGTTGAAACATATGTAATGCAATGATAATCCATGGAAATCCGAGCTAATTAGGACAAGGTGCGAGCACTATTGGTATTCGATGCATGAGGCTTGCAACTTATAGGATGTCTTATGCATAACACATATGAATTATTACTACCGTTGACAAAATTGTTTCTATGATTCCAAAATAAAAAGCTCTAGCACAAGAGTAATCTCTACTTCCCTCTGCGAAGGGGCCTTTCTTTTACTTTATGTTGAGTCAGTCTACCTACTTCTTTCTATCTTAGAAGCAAACACTTGTGACAACTGTGTGCATTGATTTCTACATACTTGCTTATTTGCATTCATCATATTACTTTGTGTTGACAATTATCCATGAGATAAACATGTTGAAGTTGAAAGCAACTGCTGAAACTTATATCTTCCTTTGTGTTGCTTCAAAACCTTCTACTAAGAATTTATTGCTTTATGAGTTAACTCTTATGCAAGACTTATTGATGCTTGTCTTGAAAGTACTATTCATGAAAAGTCTTTGCTATATGATCAGTTGTTTAGTCATTATCTTTACCATTGCTTTGAATCACTTCATTCATCTCATATGCTTTACAAGTAGTATTGATCAAGATTATGATAGTAGCATGTCACTTCAGAAATTATCCTTGTTATCGTTTACCTACTCGAGGGCGAGTAGGAACTAAGCTTGGGGATGCTTGATACGTCTCCAACGTATCTATAATTTCTTATATTCCATGCTAGTTTTATGACAATATCTACATGTTTTATTCATACTTTATATCGTTTTGATGCATTTTCTGGAACTAACCTATTAACGAGATGCCAAGGTGCTAGTTCCTGTTTTCTGCTGTTTTGGTTCCAGAAACATTCGGGCAACATTCTCGGAATTCGACGAAACAAAAGCCAAACCTCCTATTTTACCGAGACGGACCCGGAACACCGAAGGAGAGACGGAGAGGAGGGCCAGGGCCTCCAGACCACAAGGCGGCGCGGCCTAGGAGGGGGGCGCGCCCGGTGAGGTGTGGGCCCCCAGTGCACCCCTTGCGCCGCCTCTTCGCCTATAAAATCCCTCGCGACATAAAAACCCTACAACAATCAGTCATACTCCAGAAAGACTCCAGGGGCGCCGCCGCCATCGCGAAACTCCGTTTCGGGGGACAGACGTCTCTGTTCCGGCACGCTGCCGGGACGGGGAATTGTCCCCGGAGTCATCTCCATCGACACCACCGCCATCTTCATCGCCGTTGCTGTCTCCCATGATGAGGAGGGAGTAGTTCTCCACCGAGGCTGAGGGCTCTACCGGTAGCTATGTGGTTCATCTCTCTCCCATTGTGTGATCTTTATGTGATCATGAGCTTTGTATCACTATTAATCTATGTGCTACTCTAGTGATGTTATTAAAGTAGTCTATTCCTCCTCCATGATGTAAAGTTGACAAGTGTGTGCATCATGTAGTACTTGGCGTAGGTTATGATTGTAATCTCTTGTAGATTATGAAGTTAACTATTACTATGATAGTATTGATGCGATCTATTCCCCCTTTCATAGCTATTGTTGACAGTGTGTATGCTATGTTAGTACTCGGTCTAAATTGCAACGGTCTATTATGCACTCTAGAGGTTACTTTAATATGAACTCCGTGAAGTTGTGGAGCTTGTTTACTCCGGCTTGAGGTGTGCTTTTATAGCCCTACACAATGAATGGTGTTTGTTATCCAACAAGAGAGTGTTTGAAGTAGCACAAGTGAAGAGAAGTTATTTATTTATGTGATCATTGTTGAGAGTGTCCACTAGTGAAAGTATGATCCCTAGGCCTTGTTTCTAAGCATTGAAACACCGTTTCCAACAAGTTTTGTTACATGTTTGCTTGCTGCCATCTTTATTTCAGATTGCAACTACTACTTATAATCATCCGTATTACTTGTATTTCACTATCTCTTCGCCGAACTAGTGCACCTATACACCTGACAAGTGTATTAGGTGTGTTGGGGACACAAGAGACTTATTGTATCGTAATTGCAGGGTTGCTTGAGAGGGATATCTTTGACCTCTACCTCCCTGAGTTCGATAAACCTTGGGTGATTCACTTAAGGGAAACTTGCTGCTATTCTACAAACCTCTGCTCTTGGAGCCCCAACACTGTCTACAGGAATAGAAGCGTGCGTAGACATCAGCCTCGTCGGAAGATCGCCAACTGGATGCACATCAGATAGATGCGCCTAGCCCGCTTCCCTGCTAGGTACGATGAGGAGGTCAACATCATGGCCACGGAGATGGCCTGCCAGCAGGCGGAGGACGAGGTCGCCGCCTTCGAGCACAAAGGCAAGGTGGCTCCGGCGGGCGCCGGCGCAGGTGATCGAGACGGCGGTGCAACAGCCGAGCGGTGCGCCGGCATAGGCCAAGGAGGCGGCCGCGGTGGCCCTCTGTGGGATATGCCACGAGGCAGCCATGGCGCTGTTGGAGACGGTGGCGAGCGACGCTGCCACCATCCCCGTGCACGAACGTCGTTGCACCGTCGCAGAGCGCATGGAGGCGCTGGCGATCGACGACGCCACCAATGTCGTTTTGGACACCACAGCGGCGCGCGTGGAGGAGGCAGAGAGGATGACGTGCGAGAATGCCAAATGCGCCGCCGACGATGCAGAGGAGGAGGACAGTTGATACATGCATGAAGGACGAGGTGATGCCCAATTTCAGGACTCCACCAAGCTAAGCGATATTTCGTCGAAAGTTGTCATGCTACGATGATCTATGATATGTTATGATTAGTCTAAGGTTATATCAACTATTTATGTTAGGGTTTATGTTTTTTATTAGCCAAGTCATGTTGTGGGCCACTTAGGGTTTTTAATACGTTGTGTGTTCGGTTTGGGCATGTCTGAATCGAACTAGGTAAGCCCACCTAGTGGGGCACCCCATCCACCCCTCATATAAGGTGATGGTGCGGCTAGGGTTAGGGTTAGATCAGAATTGAAGTTTAGTCTAAGAACTATCGCGTGTGTGCGTGGTGCTAGCATTCCTCCGGGGACGACGATGAAGTTTATCTGTTTGCAATAAAGATCGCTGCGGAGGTTTTGGTGTTCATCAAGGATTACCAAGTTAGGGTTTGAGGCGTGCATTTCATCTTCATGTTGTCTGCTGGATTCGTTCCTCTTCTTCAGGTTGCATTCTAGGCGTGATTGGGAGATTTTATCTACCAGGTTGTCTCGTTGTGAAAGATCAGGCAAACATCTACAAGGTCAGGTTGGATCCTTGTATCAACAGCGTGGTGGAGGCGGCGACCGTAACTATGGATTGGGGCCTCAAGGAGGAGGAGGAGGGCCTTTGGAAGGTGCAGAAGACGCTACACAAGTCCACCGCAAGATACCGCGATCGTCGGGAGCGTGACGCGGAAGCGTCCGAGGCGCGGAAAGCGAGGGCGTTCGCCGCCGTGGCGGTATTGCGCGTCCGGCACTGGTCGCGGTGGCGGCAGAGGACGAGGAGGCCGAGCGGGTTGCGGAGGAGGAGAGCAGGAAGCACTGGGCGGACAAGCTCAACGCCACCTTGGTGGTTCGTTGCATAGAAAACAAAAAATTCCTACGATTGCAATAACAAAAACACCAAGATCGAATATAGGAGATGCTAGTAATGGGTAAAACTGTAGTTGAGATGAACTCACCCTCGATGACACAAAACGTTAACGAGAACGATTCTCGTGGTTTGACGTAGTCGACCACTTGCCGATCTCAAGATCGCGAGGAAGATAGGCCCTACAAGGGACAAAGCTTCTGTACTTGGTCAGACGTACGGCTTGACAATGATCTTCGATCCCTCGTTCTAGTGGGGCGGCGGAAGTAGTGGATCCACCGGGACAATCCAACAGCACTCCGGCATGGTGGTGTTGGTGGAGAAACAATTTTATCAGGGCTTCGCCTAAGCCACAACTTGTATGGTGGAGCAGGGCTTCGCCTAAGCCACAACTTGTATGGTGGAGCAGGGCTTCGCCTAAGCCACAACTTGTATGGTGGATCAGT
This sequence comes from Lolium rigidum, assembly GCF_022539505.1. Taxonomy (NCBI): domain Eukaryota; kingdom Viridiplantae; phylum Streptophyta; class Magnoliopsida; order Poales; family Poaceae; genus Lolium; species Lolium rigidum. The sequence goes on along the minus strand of NC_061509.1, from coordinate 128,210,435 downwards.
GAGAAGAGGAAAAAGGGACCAACCAAAGGGTCAAGGAATGAGCAACCTTGAAGGGGGTCTCCACCACCTCCTATTATAGGAGAGGGAGGGCACCACTGAAGGGGTGGCCGGCGCCACATGGAGGTGCCCCCACCTCTTCTCTCTTGATGGTAGTGGCCTCTTCACTCACATGTAATGAAGAGCCACTTTCTCCAATTTAATCTCCACTCAAAATTCCAAGAGACTTTCAATTAAAACACATTTAATTCACTTGGTTTAATGACTTAATTTAATGAGTACTTCATTCAATGAACACTTCATTAATAACTACTACATTCAATGAACTCACATTAACAATTTCTCCTCCTACAATGATTCTGATATACCAAAACTATTCTGGTACCTCAAAATGATTGATCTGATGTCCTCTTTTTTCTCCGGTGTTCCGTATCCACTTAAAAACATCAATGAGACTAAAGTGTGTCACCCTACGGATCGTGAATAATGCGGACATGATCGATACACCTCTCCGATCAATGATCATCAGTGGGATCTAGAGATCTGTAATGACTCACACTCATTCAACGATGAAACTTGTGATCGTATGAACCATAAATGTTGTAAGTAATTCCTTTTATCTCGCGATACTTTACTTTTCCAGGATCCAATCATCGGTATCAACTATATGTAGTTCAATCCCGTCACCGACAAGTACTCTTTTCTCATTCCGTGATATGATATTCCTGTGACCTAGTCACATGTTTGCAAGCAGTGTCAATGCGATATCACCGAGAGGGCCCAGACTATATCTCTCCGTCATCAGGATGGATAAATCCCACTTTTGATCCATGAGCCTCAGTTAACACTTTCATAGTACCAAAATCAACCTTATAGCCACCCTGTTATGGGTGACGTTTTATCTCGTCAAAACATGTTAGTGATTGACATGATCTCATGGTCTAAGGAATGAAGCTACTCCGTATGTGTTTTATATACCGATGTAAACTTAATGACTTGGTCGTATGCTATACCTAGTTGGGTGTGTGTTAATCCCCTCATTCTTTTAATGACGTGACTCCGTTATTGACAACATCTAATGTTCATGATCAGGAAACCTTGATCATCGGTTAATCAACGAGCTAGTTAAAAGCGATGCTTTATTAGGAATCCTTGCTTGTTTATTAAACACACATGTATTAATGTTTTCGGTTAATACAATTCTAGCATGAGAAAAAAATATTATAAACATGGAATAAGATTATAACCAGTTTATTATTGCCTCTCGGGTGTATTTCCTTCACCGCCGTTGGGCCGAACGCCGCTGTGCGGAGGAGCGCAGGGCCGACTGTCGCTGCTCCTACGCCAAGCAACGCCGCCAAGAACAAGTCGTTTGGGCTGCATGAACAATCATTGAGGGGGCTGGCCTCGGTGGCAACAGCCTCGACGGCGGGGAGGAGTAGATGTGTAGGGAACGGTGGATGTGAGTCTTTTTGTAGCTGGTTGTCAGATATTAATAAATCATTAACTAGTATAATGCGACACTTACAAGCAAGGCCCGACAGCCGACGGGTGGATACTCGGGCGGTCCACGCGTTGTCCACACATATACATCCATTTCCTAAATTTGGTGGACAAATGGATCGAGTCGAACGGAACGATCCGTTTAAATCGTACTGCTGAAGCGTGCATCGGTGGTGCGCCTGTCCACGCGGACGCTGGACATGCCCTAACATCATGCTACATATGCGTGCAACATCGAGCCCATTTAATAAACTGGTACCCTAGTGGAAACTCCCACTGTAGACCGAGCTACATGTATCTCGGCTTTGGAAATTTTAAAATCAGCAGTTCAAAGTTGCAAAAGAATCTGAAAATAAATCGAGATGCTTACAATGTTGTGTTCTACAACGTTCTAAAATTTCAACTCGGAATACCCTATATTCTATATTCGGCTGTGCAAAAATGACAAAATCTGACATCTATAATAGTTTTTTTTTGAATAACAGCAGGAGAGCTGATGTGTTCTTTTCATTAGAAGAAGTAGAGGATATCACAAGAAAGGAGGCCGAAGGTAGCACTCCTGAAAAAAAGAAAGAGATACATGCAGGGATTCAACCTGGGTCGAAAGGTGCCCCGTCTGTTTGCACTACCATTGGGATTGGAGCTCCGGCTATCCTCCACAACTCAATCTCCCCCATGACTTTGGGGAGGAACACATGGACTGGCAGGTCTTGTTTGTTAAAAATTCTGCAGTTACGCTCCTTCCATATCTTCCTGCTCTCTTTGGTTTTGTCGCCCACCAACTTCCTGTACCAGGACTGGACGTTGTATTGTTCCCTCGGCCATTTTACCGGGTCAAGTGCCTCGAGGTTGAGTTGGGTGGCAATGTGTGACCAGACTTTCAGGCTGAACGGGTATTCAGAGAGTAAATGCTTGGCTGCCTTAAGATTTCTGCGATAGAGAGGGCAGAAGTATTCGTTTTCCCATTGACGAAGCAGAAGTTTGTCAGCAGTTAGAATGCGGTCTAGCATTAGGGTCCAGATGAAAAATTTGCATCTTGCCAGCCCCCAGCCCTTCACACGAGTTTCCCAGATGAAAAATTTGCATCTTGCCGGCGCCCAGCCCTTCCACACGAGTTTCCTGAAGTCAGTCCCGACCGCCCCGATGAACTGTAGCTGATATGCAGATCTTGAAGAGTAGTAGTTCTTGTTACCGAAGGTCCAGGAGATGTCATCTCTGGCTTCTGAGAGGTTGATGCCACTGATTAGAGTTTCCAAACGTAGGAGTTGCATGGAGTGGCACTCATCAAGGAGGAAACACATATCTTGCATCCACTTGCCGTTTGTTAGTGCATCTTTGACCGATCTATTCTTCCTAATTGAAATTTTAAAGAGATCCGGGGCCAAATCCTGAGGTGCCATGCTGTCGAGCCAGCGGTCAGTCCAGAACCTTGCCGTTTGGCTATTTCCAATTGTTATCTTGGTGGCTGCCGCGAACAGCATTTCCATCGCTGCCACATCCATCTAAGGCGGAGCGCCGTACCAAAGGTGTCGATGCAGTGTACTCCTAGACCTCCCAAGTGCTTTGGCCGGCACACTAATTTCCAGTTGACATTGCATTTTCCTCCGTTACAGGAAGCCTCTCCAGCCCAAAGCCAGGCCCTGCGGCGTTTGTCGAACTCTTTTCTGACCCACACCGACATAGTGTTGATGCTCATCATGTAAACTGCCAGAGAGGTTAAGACTGTGTTTAGCATCTCCAGCCTACCGGCTTTACTCATCATCCTAGCTTTCCAAGTTGCCAGGTGACGGTCCATCTTTTCGAGAAGGGCTTGCCAATCAGCTTTTGTGAGGTTCTTTATAGACAGAGGCATACCAAGGTACATGCATGTTGGGGGGATGACCCCCGGTATGCCAAAGGCATGCCAAAACCGGATGGTTTGAGCCATCAAAGTACCGGTTTACATGTTGTTCCGGATAACGAAGGTTGATTCAGAGAATCATACCGGTATCCCAAGAGGGGGATACCGGAACTAGCTAAGAACATACCGGAGTACCGGAACAGGCTACACTGTAGCACGTCGGCAAGACTGGTCAAAGATGCTCTCCAGAGCTAGAAGACAAAGATGAGCGAAGCACTTCAGCTTTAATCGAAGCCATGACGCCAAAGGCAAAGGATGACGTAAAAGGTGCCGGAGGATGTCACAGCTTCTGATTAAAGGCGTACCGGCATCACCGGTAGCTAAAGTAGCTTTGTAAAGTAGTTTGTCTAGTCAAAGGTCCCATTATGGTTTCTTAGGGTTTCTTCCCCTGTAAGCCACCCTCTCCCCTATATAAGGAGAGGGGGCACAGCCCTACGCGGGTACATTCTACGTCCAATGTATTACGCTGTACACAAAAACACAGTAACCTCTTATGATCAAGGAATAGAAAGATCCGAGGAGGAAATAGCTCTCGTGTTCATCTTCTTCAACCTCTGGCCAAGGCCAAGTTCTTGAGGAATCCATCCGGAAACCTCTCCATCTATACCAAAACCCTCCCCCGAATCCTCTAGCGCACATTCGGCCCCAACTTAAGCCATCCCATGGCATCTGTCTGTTCACCACGACGACAGTTGGCGCCCACCATGGGGCCAGCAGATGCGCTTGCTGGAGTTCATATTTGGGCGGGCCTCCTCACCATCGGCGGCGAGCGCATCGTCACCGCGCTCGTCGAACGCATCCTCGACATGGATTTCATCAACGACAACGCGGGCTGCTTCGCTAATGGAGGTAAGTTCCCCAAGAACGGCCGCGTCATCGAGTTCGGGAGCCTCCGCATGTACTACGTCACCGTCCCTGAGCGCCAGCGCCTCTCGCCGGTGCTGGTGGCTCCAGACCCGCCAAGGTCTGTGCTTCGCAGCGGTCGCGCCGCCGGCAGCGTCGAGGTGCTGGTCGTTGGCGCGGGCGACGCCGGCAAGGGAGCTGCGGCGGAAGGCGCAGGACAGACGAAGTCCATGCGCACGGCCAAACCGCCGACCGAGCGCGACCAGGCGGTTGCGGGTGCATCAGAGGCGCCACTGGAGACTCCTCTCCAAGCGGCCATGAGTGTGTTGGCTACGCCCATCGCGCAGAACATCGATCCGGCAACGGCTCAGGCGGAGCTGGAGGCACAACGGCAGAAGCTGCTCGCGAACGGCGCTGACATCGTCCGGGTGCAGCGCGAGCTGAACCTAACCCTACATGAGTATAACGCTGCCCATTGCTTTGCTTCTGTTAGTGCTCAGGCCGCCAGGATACCGGAAAACCGGCTTAGAGCTCGCAACTTAGATCAGGATCTGCGTAAGGAGATTCTTACCGGAAAGAGTACTTCTGCATCATTGAGTATCGTAGAGAAACCCAAGTACAGCAGTCCGGATAAAACCATCAAAGCTGCTAAGGCTACAGTAGAGCTGTGTGAATCACTTTCCGGAGATGCTTTGGCAAAACAGCAAGAGCGTGTTAGAGAGTTGCTTGATACCATCGAGCAGCAAAATGCCGAGCAGCTTGCTAAGTTGAACAAGGCTGCGGCTTCAAAATCCGCGCGTTCAACAAAGAATGCCAGAAGCAAGTCCCACGGGCAGGCATCGTCCCCTCATCCGGACAAAAGAAAAGAAAAGGAAGTGAATGCGCAGCAAATGACTGTGTATGATCCGGTTCTTGCCGAAAAACAACAAGCCGGGCGGCACGAGGCCGGTAGGAAAAGCCAAGGGGCAGCTCGCGGCTATGCCGGAAAGGGCTATGCCGGAAATGATTATGCCGCTAGAGAAGAAAGCGGGCAAAATTATCGCGCGCCAAGAGGAGCGTATGTGGAGGAGGAAATGCCCCCACCAAGGTACCGGCAGGCAAGGGCCGTGGTACCGGAACGTTATGATGAAGCTGATTCAAGAGTTGAAAGAGTTGCAGCCTACCGGAACCCTTTAGGGACACGGTTAGGAGAAAGATGCCTACCAGACCAGGATGCGAGGCACAGGGTGGATAGGATGTATCTATCTGAAATGGTCGAGGCAGAAGGTCCTCCGGGTCCCAAGTGCTTTGGACCACGGATCATGAAAGAGGAACCATCGGTTCGCAACTTCACGTTGCCCCGTGACACAAAAACATATGATGGCTCAACTAAGCCGGAAGACTGGCTTGCGGATTACGTGACCGCAGTTTATGTAGCTGGTGGCGGAGGAACCGTTACCGGTGGAGGAAACCGGCGATGGGCCGTGAGAATTGTACCATCTTTCTTGGTAGGGCCGGCACGTATCTGGCTAAATAACTTGCCGGCAGGAAGCATAAATGGCTGGCTGGACTTTGAGGAAGCTTTTGTGAGCAACTTCAGCAGTACTTACCGGAGGCCAAACCGACCTCAGCAGCTCGCCTTGTGCGTGCAGCGTTAGTATGAAACAGACCGGGATTATCTGACCCGGTGGAACTCCATAAGGAACTCTTGTGAAGGAGTAATCGAGGCACAAGCCATTGCTTGGTTTTGCAATGGGTGCAGAAGAGGTTCACCACTGTGGCAAAAGCTAGAGAGAAACATGCCAACTACTTTGGCAGAAATGATACGAGTGGCGGATAACTATGCGTTGGGAGATCCAATGCAACCGGCGGTACAAGCTGAGCCGAAACAAACAAACCAGCCTCAGCAGCGCCAAGAGCAATACCGGGATAACCGCACAACAAAAGAAGGGAAGATTTTCCGGATAGAAGGTATGCGCAACAAGTAGCCGCGGTGCAGGATAATTCCGGCGCCAGCGGAAGCCAGAGGCAAAAAACCGGATTGCAGCCATGGGCGGGTCCTAAAAAACAATGGGTTGAGAAGAAGCCGTGGGGCCAGAAAAAGAATTGGCAAGAACATGCGAAATACACCATGGAAGCAGCTATGGACCAACCTTGCCGGTGGCACACTCCGAATCCGGCTAATCCGTCAAATCATCTGACGAAGGACTGTTCTTGGACCAAGTACTTGATGTTGAAAGGTGCGGTAAAAGATGCGCAAGCGCAAGGCTGTACCACGATACTACCACCATCGCAAGATATGTTGCACCAACACCCACTACCACCACCACCACCGCTTACCGGAGCAAACGCTCTACCGGTACAGCCTCAGCCAAACCGGCAGCAGTACCAGCAAGTCCATCAGGTGGGAGAAGGCAATGGCCAACCACATCCACCGGCACCTCTGGGCCGAAACGTTTACCAGGATCCGGACGTATGCTGTGTTGTGTTCGTCACTGAGCCAACAGACAGGCAAATCCTACACCGCCGTTCCATGGAAGTGAACGATGTGATGCCGGCAGTACCAAAATACATGCCGTGGTCAGATCAGAAAATCTCTTGGTCGTTCAAGGATCACCCCAAGATAATGCCGAACCCGGGTGGTTATGCTCTTGTTGTAGACCCAATCATGCATGGGCCAACGACTCGAGTCAAATTCAGCAAAGTGCTGATAGACAATGGGAGCAGCATAAACATAATGTACCGGCACACCATGCGTACGCTGGGAATAACAGAAAATATGTTACAACCAACTCACACAACTTTCCATGGGATTGTTCTGGGACTGTCCTGTTCGCCCATGGGGAAAGTCCGGGTGGACGTCTCATTCGGAGGGCGTGATAATTGCCGGGTGGAAAATGTTCTGTTTGAGGTGGTGGATCTAGACAGTCCTTATCATGCACTGCTGGGAAGACCGACGTTGGCCTCATTCATGGCCTCCACTCATACGGCGTATCTCAAGATGAAGATGCCGGCACCTCGTGGACCCTAAACTGTGGTGGGAAACTACAAGGTGTCACTGGAAACTGCCTCCGCCGGATCAAATCTGGCAGAATCGCTGGTGATAGCAGAGGAAAAAAGAAGGATGCAAACTGCGGTTGCGCTGGCTCAGTCCTCATAGTTGAGCTTAGCGGAAATGAGTGGCAATTTGGGCACACCAGCTTTCAAGCCAACTAAGGAGACAAAAGACATCGTGTTGGACCCGGCTTACCCTGAGCGTACCGTTCGCATCGGGTCCGGCCTGAGTGAGGCATAGGAAAGCGCGCTCGTCAACTTCCTCCGTGAGAATCGGAATATCTTTGCCTGGTCTACTGATGACTTGGTAGGTGTTCCGAGGGAGTTGGCTGAGCACTCTCTGAACGTCCGGAAGGATGCGAAGCCGGTGCGACAACCTTTACGCCGGTTCGCTGAAGACAGGAGGAAAATCATTGGAGAAGAAGTAACAAAGTTGTTGGTTGCCGGTTTCATCGTGGAAGTACTGCATACTGAGTGGCTAGCCAATCCGGTGCTGGTCGAGAAGAAAAAAGAGGAGAACCTTGAAGCAAAAGCTCCAAAGGTGTGGCGTATGTGCATCGACTACACCAACCTGAACAAGGCTAGCCCGAAAGATCCTTTCCCCTTACCCCGGATCGATCAAGTGATTGATTCAACTGCTGGATGTGAACTGTTGTTGTTCCTGGATGCCTATTCCGGTTTCCCCCAAATTCCCCTGAAAAAGGAAGATCAAATAAAAACTGCATTCATTACCCCGCACGGGGCTTATTGCTATGTCACTATGCCTTTCGGTTTGCGCAACGCTGGTGCAACGTACCAGCGCTGTATGCAAAAGTGTTTGTTTGATCAGATCGGTAAGAATGTGCAAGTTTATGTAGACGATATCGTGATAAAAACTAAAGTCAAGGAAACCTTGATCAACGATCTGAGGCAAACATTTGACAACCTAAGAAGGTTCCGGATGAAACTCAATCCGGCAAAATGCACCTTCGGTGTTCCAGCCGGCAAGTTGCTTGGCTTTCTCGTATCAAGCCGGGGGATTGAGGTTAATTCGATAAAAATCCGGGCCATCGAAAGAATGACTATACCGCACGATCTCAAGGACGTGCAGAAGTTCACCGGAAGCTTGGCATCGCTAAGCCGATTCATAAGCAGGCTGGGAGAAAAGGCTCTGCCTCTCTATGCTTTGATGAAAAACTCCGACACCTTCGTCTGGACCCCTCAGGCAGACGCAGCGTTCAAAGAGCTGAAAACGATGCTGGCCACTGCGCCGATATTGGCTTCTCCTCTAGAAAGGGAGCCCATGCTGTTGTACATAGCATCAACGAACCGGGTTGTGAGTGTGGTAGTTGTGGTCGAAAGAGAAGAGGAAGGAAAAACCGTGCAGAGGCCGGTATACTACCTGAGCGAGGTGCTCTCCCTCTCAAAACAAAACTACCCTTACTTCCAGAAAATGACCTATGGCGTGTTCATGGCCGCCACAAAGCTCAAGCACTACTTTGAAGAGCACCCGATGAAAGTGGTGAGTGAAGCACCCATTTCTGATATTATGAGCAACAAGGATGCTAGCGGCAGGATTGCCAAATGGGCAATTCAGATATCACCATACGTACCGGCGTACGAAAGGAGAGATGCCATAAAATCACAAGCTTTAGCTGATTTCTTGGTTGATTGGGCGGAAATGCAATACAAACCGCCAGAGCAAAAGATAGAATACTGGAAGATGCACTTCGACGGATCCAAGCTCAAAGAGGGTCTTGGTGCCGGTGCGGTTCTTACCTCGCCTAAGGGAGATCATCTCCGGTATGTTCTCCAAGTGCATTTCAGAGCATCAAACAATGTCGCCGAGTACGAGGCTTTGATCCATGGGCTCAAGGTCGCAAAAGAAATCGGTGCGCACCGGATCATTTGCTATGGTGATTCAGATCTCATGGTGCAGCAGTGTTCAGGAGATTGGGACGCAAAAGATGCCAACATGGCTTCATAACGGTTTCACGTGCAAAAGATTGCCGACTTCTTTGAAGGGTGTGAGTTTCACCATGTGCCGCGGGCGGAAAATGAAGCTCGGATACGCTCTCCAAATTAGGCTCCTCCCGGCAGGAAATTCCTCCCGGAGTGGCTTTGGCTCACCTAAGGATGCCATCGATCAAACCGAGTCCGGAATCGGAATCAATTTTTGTACCAGAGTCACACTTTGTGCCAATGGACATTGACGAAGGTAACCCGGGGACTGCTCCGGTAAGCTCGGGGACTACAAGATCTAAGCCAGAAGAGGCTATGCTGGTGGACAACATGGAGATAGACGTACCGATATTTCTGGTACGGGAAGCACCAACTTGGGTTGAACCTATTAAGGAATTCCTGATCAACGACACTTTGCCGGTTGACGAAAATGAGTCAAAAATAATCCAAAGGAGGTCCAAAGCTTACACCATTATCAATGGAGAGGTGTACAAGAGAAGTGTAACCGGTGTCCTTCAAAGATGTGTGGAACCGGAAGAAGGAAAAGAAATGCTGGCAGAGATTCACCAAGGAGAGTGTGGGCACCATGCTTCATCAAGAGCGCTGGTGGTAAAGGTGTTCCAGCATGGGTTCTACTGGCCCACAGCGCTGGAAAATGCTGAGGATTTGGTGCGAAGATGCAACGGGTGCCAGCGGTACGCCAAGCAAAATCATACCCCAGCATCCGGTCTAAAAACTATACCACTGACTTGGCCGTCCGCTGTTTGGTGCCTTGACATGGTTGGCCCATTCAAAACTGCAAAGAGCAGCATGACTCACATCCTAGTGATGGTGGATAAGTTCACTAAGTGGCTTGAGGTGAAACCTATCGCAAAATGTGATGGGCACAAGGCAGTAAAATTCTTGAAAGATGTTATCTTGCGGTATGGCTACCTGCATAGCATTATCAGTGACAACGGAACAAACTTTGCTCAAGGAGAGTTCAAAAGATTTTGTGAGGATAACAACATCCAGCTGGACTTGTGCTCAGTCGTACACCCGCAAGGCAATGGCCAAGTGGAAAGAACCAATGCATTGGTGCTTTCCGGTATCAAACCAAGACTCATTGAGGCGGTTGAAAAGACACCTGGGTGTTGGCTTGATGAGCTACCATCAGTACTGTGGAGCTTAAGAACGACTCCAAACCGGTCTACCGGATACACTCCTTTCTTCATGGTTTATGGGGCAGAAGCCGTAATACCAACTGACATCATACATGATTCACCAAGGGTTCAACTCTATACCGAAGAAGAGGTAAAAGAGGCCCGAGAAAATGATGTGGACTTGCTAGAAGAAGCAAGGGGGTTGGCTTTGGCAAGAACAACCATATACCAGCAGAACCTCAGACGCTATCATAGCCGGAAGGTTAAACCAAGAGTGTTCCTGGAAGGAGACTTGGTGCTACGCCTAGTGCAGCGCACTGAGGGGCGCCACAAACTCTCACCTCCGTGGGAAGGACCTTTCATTGTGAGCAAGGCTTGATAGCGTGCAAGACACACGTCCGTTGGGAACCCCAAGAGGAAGGTGTGATGCGTACAGCAGAAAGTTTTCCCTCAGTAAGAAACCAAGGTTATCGAACCAGTAGGAGTCAAGGAACACGTGAAGGTTGTTGGTGGCAGAGTGTAGTGCGGCGCAACACCAGGGATTCCGGCGCCAACGTGGAACCTGCACAACACAATCAAAGTACTTTGCCCCAACGTAACAGTGAGGTTGTCAATCTCACCGGCTTGCGATAAACAAAGGATTAGATGTATAGTGTGGATGATGATGGATGTTTGCGAAGAACGAGTAAAGAACAATTGCGAGTAGATTGTATTTCAGATGTAAAGAATGGACCGGGGTCCACGAGTTCACTAGTGGTGTCTCTCCCATAAGATAAATAGCATGTTGGGTGAACAAATTACAATTGGGCAATTGACAAATAAAGAAGGCATAACAATGCACATACATATATCATGATTAGTACTATGAGATTTAATCAGGGCATTACCGCAAAGTACATAGACCGCTATCCAGCATGCATCTATGCCTAAAAAGTCCACCTTCAGGTTATCATCCGAACCCCTTCCAGTATTAAGTTGCAAACAACAGACAATTGCATTAAGTATGGTGCGTAATGTAATCAACACAAATATCCTTAGACAAAGCATCGATGTTTTATCCCTAGTGGCAAGAGCACATCCACAACCTTAGAACTTTCTGTCACTGTCCCAGATTCAATGGAGGCATTGATACGTCCCCGACGTATCCATAATTTCTGTCGTTCCATGCTTGTTTTATGACAATACTTACATGTTTTGCTTGCACTTTATAATGTTTTTATGCGTTTTCCGGAACTAACCTATTAACAAGATGCCACAGTGTCAGTTCCTGTTTTCTGCTGTTTTTGGTTCCAGAAAGGCTGTTCGGGCAATATTCTCGGAATTGGACGAAATCAACGCCAAGCCTCCTATTTTTCCCGGAAGCATCCAGAACACCGGAGAAGAGTCGGAGAGGGGCCAGAGGGCCACCACACCCTAAGGCGGCGCGGCCTAGCCTGGGCCCGCGCCAGCCTAGGCTGAGGCGCCCCCAGGTGCCCCCCTGCGCCGCCTCTTCGCCTATAAAACCCCTTTCGACCTAAAAACGCAGTACCAATTGACGAAACTCCAGAAAGACTCCAGGGGCGCCGCCACCATCTCGAAACTCCAATTCGGGGGACAGAAGTCTCTGTTCCGGCACCCTGCCGGGACGGGGAAGTGCCCCTGGAAGCCATCTCCATCAACGCCACCGCCTCCATCATGCTCCGTGAGTAGTTCCCCCATGGACTATGGGTTCTAGCTGTAGCTAGTTGGTATCATCTCTCCCATGTACTTCAATACAATGATCTCATGAGCTGTCTTACATGATTGAGATTCATCTGATGTAATCGGTGTTGTGTTTGTCGGGATCCGATGGATTGTTACGTTATGATTGTCTATCTACAAAGTTTATGAAGTTATTGTTGCTGCAATCTTGTTGTGTTTAATGCTTGTCACTAGGGCCCGAGTGGCATGATCTTAGATTTAAGCTCTATACTTATTGCTTAGATTGTATCTACAAGTTGTATGCACATGTCTATGTCCGGAACCAAAGGCCCCAAAGTGACAGAAATTGGGACAAGCTGGAGGGAAAGGCTTAGATATGAGGATCACATGTTTTCACGGAGTGTTAATGCTTTGCTCCGGTGCTCTATTAAAAGGAGTACCTTAATTTCCAGTAGATTCCCTAGAGGCCCGGCTGCCACCGGCTGGTAGGACAAAAGATGTTGTACAAGTTTCTCATTACGAGCACGTATGACTATATATGGAAAACATTCCTACATGATTAATGATCTTGATATTCTGTCTTAATGCTATTTCAATCCTATCAATTGCCCGACTGTATTTTGTTCACCAACACTTGTTATTGGAGAGTTACCATTGGTGTAGATAGCTGGGAACCCCGGTCCATCTTTCATCATCATATACTCGTTCTACATGTCATTGGAAGTAGAATCAACTATCTTCTGGTGCCATTGTTCCTGTGTTACTATTATTGCTGCTTCGTATTCTTGTTACTATCGCTCTCATATCACCGCTACTTTCACATCACCCATGTTACTAGTGCTTTTCCAGGTGCAGCTGAATTGACGACTCAGTTGTTAAGGCTTATAAGTATTCTTTACCTCCCCTTGTGTCGAATCAATAAATTTGGGTTTTACTTCCCTCGAAGACTGCCGCGATCCCCTATACTTCTCGGTTATCAGGCATGAACCCACTATCGAGCATAAATACTCCCTCTTGGAGTTACAAGTATCAACTTGGCCAGAGCCTCTACTAGCAACGGAGAGCATGCAAGAACATAAACAACATATATGATAGATTGATAATCAATTTGACATAGTATTCAATATTCATCGGATCCCAACAAACACAACATGTAGCATTACAAATAGATGATCTTGATCATGATAGGAAGCTCACAAGATCTAACATGATAGCACAATGAGGAGAAGACAACCATCTAGCTACTGCTATGGACGCATAGTCCAGGGGTGAACTACTCACACATCGATCCGGAGGCGATCATGGCAATGAAGAGCCCTCTGGGAGATGATTCCCCTCTCCGGCAGGGTGCCGGAGGCGATCTCCTGAATCCCCCGAGATGGGATTGGCGGCGGCGGCGTCTCTGGAAGGTTTTCCGTATCGTGGCTCTCGGTACTGGGGGTTTCGCGACGAAGGCTTTAAGTAGGCGGAAGGGTAGGTTTAGGGGCGACACGAGGGCCCACACAACAGGGCCGCGCGGCCAAGACCTGGGCCATGCCGCCCTGTTGTGTCGGCGCCTCGTCGCCCCACTTCGTTTCCCTTTCGGACTTCTGGAATCTTCGAGCAAAAATAAGACCCTCGGCGTTGATTTCGTCCAATTCCGAGAATATTTCCTTTGTAGGATTTACGAAACCAAAAACAGCGTGAAACAACGAATCGGCTCTTCGGCATCTCGTCAATAGGTTAGTGCCGGAAAATGCATAATAATGACATATAATGTGTATAAAACATGTGAGTATCATCATAAAAGTAGCATGGAACATAAGAAATTATAGATACGTTTGAGACGTATCAAGCATCCCCAAGCTTAGTTCCTACTCGCCCTCGAGTAGGTAAACGATAACAAGGATAATTTCTGAAGTGACATGCTATCATAATCTTGATCAATACTATTGTAAAGCATATGAGACGAATGCAGCGATTCGAAGCAATGGTGAAGACAATGAGTAAACAATTGAATCATATAGCAAAGACTTTTCATGAATAGTACTTTCAAGACAAGCATCAATAAGACTTGCATAAGAGTTACTCATAAAGCAATAAATTCTCAGTAGAAAGCTTTGAAGCAACACAAAGGAAGATATAAGTTTCAGCGAGTTGCTTTCAACTTCAACATATATATCTCATGGATAATTGTCAACACAAAGTAATATAACAAGTGCAATAGGTAAACATGTAAGAATCAATGCACACAGTTGATACAAGTGTTTGCTTCTAAGATAGAAGGAATAGGTAAACCGACTCAACAATAAAGTAGAAGATTGGCCCTTCGCGAGAGGAAGCATGGATTACTATTTTTGTGCTAGAGCTTTTCATTTTGAAAACATAGAAACAATTTTGTCAACGGTAGTAATAAATCATATGTGTTATGTATAAGATATCCTATAAGTTGCAAGCCTCATGCATAGTATACCAATAGTGCTCGCACCTTGTCCTAATTAGCTTGGATTAACATGGATTATCATTGCATTACAAATGTTTCAACCAAGTGTCACAAAGGGGTACCTCTATGCTGCCTGTACAAAGGTCTAAGGAGAAAGCTCGCATTGGATTTCTCGCTTTTGATTATTCTCAACTTAGACATCCATACGGGGACAACATAGACAACAGATAATGGACTCCTCTTTAATGCATAAGCATTCAACAACATATAATATTATCATAAGAGATTGAGGATTAATTGTCCAAACTGAAACTTCCACCTTGGATCATGGCTTTAGTTAGCGGCCCAATGTTCTTCTCTAACAATATGCATACTCAAACCATTTGATCATGAAAATCGCCCTTACTTCAGACAAGACGAACATGCATAGCAACTCACATGATATTCAACAAAGGTGTAATAGTTGATGGCGTCCCCAGAAACATGGTTACCGCTCAACAAGCAACTTATTAAGAAATAAGATACATAGCTACATATTCTTCACCACAATAGTTTTTAAGGCTATTTTCCCATGAGCTATATATTGCAAAGACAAAGAATAGAATTTTAAAGGTAGCACTCAAGTAATTTACTTTGGAATGGCAGAGAAATACCATGTAGTAGGTAGGTATGGTGGACAAAATTGGCATAATTTTTGGCTCAAGGATTTGGATGCACGAGAAGAATTCCTCTCAATACAAGGCTAGGCTAGCAAGGTTGTTTGAAGCAAACTCAAGTATAAAACGGTACAGCAAGACTCACATATGAACATATTGTAAGCATTATAAGACTTTACATCGTCTCCTTGTTGTTCAAACACCTTAACCAGAAAATATCTAGACTCTAGAGAAACTAATCATGCAAACCAGATTTGAACAAGCTCTATGTAGTTCTTCATTAATAGGTGCAAAGTACATGATGCAAGAGCTTAAACATGATCTATATGAGCACAACAATTGCCAAGTATCAAATTATTCAAGACATTATACCATTTACAACATGCAGCATTTTCTGTTTCCAACCATATATCAATGAACGAAGTAGTTCAACTTTCGCCATGAACATTAAGAATAAAGCTAAGAACATATGTGTTCATACGAAACAGCGGAGCGTGTCTCTCTCCCAAACAAAGAATGCTAGGATCCGAATTTATTCAATCAAAAACAAAAACAAAAACAAACAGACGCTCCAAGTAAAGCACATAAGATGTGACGGAATAAAAATATAGTTTCACTAGAGGTGACCTGATAAGTTGTCGATGAAGAAGGGATGCCTTGGGCATCCCCAAGCTTAGATGCTTGAGTCTTCTTAAAATATGCAGGGATGAACCACGGGGGCATCCCCAAGCTTAGACTTTTCACTCTTCTTGATCATATTGTCTCATCCTCCTCTCTTGACCCTTGAAAACTTCCTCCACACCAAACTCAAAACAATCTCATTAGAGGGTTAGTGCATAATTGAAAATTCATATATTCAGAGGTGAAATAATCATTCTTAACATTTCTGGACATTGCACAAAGCTACTGAAAGTTAATGGAACAAAGAAATCCATCAAACATAGCAAAACAGGCAATGCGAAATAAAAGGCAGAATCTGTCAAAACAGAACAGTCCGTAAAGACGAATTTTTTAGAGGAACTGGACTTGCTCATATGAAAATGCCCAAATTGAATGAAAGTTGCGTACATATCTGAGGATCACGCACGTAAATTGGCAGATTTTTCTAAATTTTATACAGCAGGGGTGGCTCAATTTCGTGACAGCAAGAAATCTGTTCCTGCGCAGTAATCCAAATCTAGTATTGGCTTTACTATCAAAGACTTTAATTGGCACAACAATGCAATAAAATAAAGATAAGGAGAGGTTGCTAAAGTAGTAACAACTTCCAAGACTCAAATATAAAACAAAGTGCAGAAGTAAAATAATGGGTTGTCTCCCATAAGCGCTTTTCTTTAACGCCTTTCGGCTAGGCGCGAAAGTGTGAATCAAGTATTATCGAGAGATGAAGCATCAACATCATAATTTGTTCTAATAAATAGAATCATAAGGTAACTTCATTCTCTTTCTAGGGAAGTGTTCCATACCTTTCTTGAGAGGAAATTGATATTTAATATTACCTTCCTTCATATCAATGGTAGCACCAACAGTTCGAAGAAAAGGTCTTCCCAATATAATGGGACAAGATGCATTGCATTCAATATCCAAGACAACAAAATCAACGGGGACAAGGTTATTGTTAACCATAATGCGAACATTATCAATCCGCCCCAAAGATTTCTTTATAGCATTATCAGCAAGATTAACATCCAAATAACAATTTTTCAATGGTGGCAAGTCAAGCATATCATAGATTTTCTTAGGCATAACAGAAATACTTGCACCAAGATCACATAAAGCATTACAATCAAAATCATTGACCGTCATCTTAATGATGGGCTCCCAACCATCTTCTAACTTCCTAGGAATAGAAGTTTCAAGTTTTAATTTCTCTTCTCTAGCTTTTATGAGAGCATTTGTAATATGTTTTGTAAAGGCCAAATTTATAGCACTAGCATTGGGACTTTTAGCAAGTTTTTGTAAGAACTTTATAACTTCAGAGATGTGACAATCATCAAAATCTAAACCATTATGATCTACAGCAATGGGATCATTGTCCCCAACATTTTGAAAAATTTCAGCAGTTTTATCACAAACAGTTTCAGCAGTTTTAGCAGTTTCGAGGCAATTTTGCACGCTTTGCACTAGGAGTAGAAACATTGCCAACACCAATTATTTTACCATTGATAGTAGGAGGTGTAGCAACATGTGAAGCATTATCATTACTAGTGGTGGTAATAGTCCATACTTTAGCTACATTATTCTCTTTAGCTAGTTTTTCGTTTTCTTCTCTTTCCCACCTAGCATGCAATTCAGCCATCAATCTAATATTTTCATTAATTCGAACTTGGATGGTGTTTGCTTTAGCAAATAACTTATTACCTTTATCTTCATTAGGCATAACTTTCAATTTTAAAAGATCAACATCAGAGGCAAGACTATCAACCTTAGAAGCAAGAATATCAATTTTATCAAGCTTTTCTTCAACAGATTTATTAAAAGCAGTTTGTGTACTAATAAATTCTTTAAGCATGGCTTCAAGACCAGGGGGTACACTCCTATTATTGTTGTAAGAATTCCCATAAGAATTACCATAACTATTACCATTAGCAAAAGGATATGGCCTATAGTTGTTACCAGAATTATTCCTATAAGCATTGCTGTTGAAATTATTATTTTTAATGAAGTTCACATCAACATGTTCTTCTTGGGCAACCAATGAAGCTAAAGGAACATTATTAGGATCAACATTAGATCTACCATTCACAAGCATAGACATAATAGCATCAATCTTATCACTCAAGGAGGAGGTTTCTTCAACAGAATTTACCTTCTTACCTTGTGGAGCTCTTTCCGTGTGCCATTCAGAGTAATTTATCATCATATCATCAAGAAGCTTTGTTGCCGCCCCCAAAGTGATGGGCATAAAGGTACCTCCAGCAGCTAAATCCAATAGGTTCCGCGAAGAAAAATTCAATCCTGCATAGAAGGTTTGGATGATCATCCAAGTAGTTAGTCCATGGGTAGGGCAATTCTTTACCAAAGATTTCATTCTCTCCCATGCTTGAGCAACATGTTCATTATCTAATTGCTTAAAATTCATTATGCTACTTCTCAAAGATATAATTTTAGCGGGAGGATAATATCTACCAGTAAAAGCATCCTTAAATTTAGTCCATGAATCAATACTATTCTTAGGCAAACATAGCAACCAATCTTTAGCTCTTCCTCTTAAGGACAAAGGAAACAATTTTAATTTTATAATGTCACCATCTACATCCTTATACTTTTGCATTTCACATAGTTCAACAAAATTATTAAGATGGGCAGCAGCATCATCGGAACTAACACCGAGAAAATTGCTCTCTCATAACAAGATTTAGTAAAGCAGGTTTAATTTCAAAGAATTCTGCTTGTAGTAGCAGGTGGAGCAATAGGTGTGCATAAGAAATCATTATTATTTGTGCTAGTGAAGTCACACAACTTAGTATTCTCAACAGTACCCATTTTGGCAGTAGTAAATAAAGCAAACTAAATAAAGTAAATGCAAGTAACTAATTTTTTTGTGTTTTTAATATGGAGAACAAGATAGTAAATAAAGTAAAACTAGCAACTAATTTTTTTGTGTTTTTGATATAAGAGCAAACAAAGTAGTAAATAAAATAAAACAAAGCAAGACAAAAACAAAGTAAAGAGATTGGATGTGGGAGACTCCCCTTGCAGCGTGTCTTGATCTCCCCAGCAACGGCGTCAGAAAAAGAGCTTGATAGCGTGCAAGACACACGTCCGTTGGGAACCCCAAGAGGAAGGTGTGATGCGTACAGCAGCAAGTTTTCCCTCAGTAAGAAAGCAAGGTTATCGAACCAGTAGGAGTCAAGGAACACGTGAAGGTTGTTGGTGGCGGAGTGTAGTGCGGCGCAACACCAGGGATTCCGACCCCAAAGTAACAGTGAGGTTGTCAATCTCACCGGCTTGCTGTAAACAAAGGATTAGATGTATAGTGTGGATGATGATGGATGTTTGTGAAGAACAGTAAATAACAATTGCAGTAGATTGTATTTCAGATGTAAAGAATGGACCGGGGTCCACAGTTCACTAGTGGTGTCTCTCCCATAAGATAAATAGCATGTTGGGTGAACAAATTACAGTTGGGCAATTGACAAATAAAGAAGGCATAACAATGCACATACATATATCATGATGAGTACTATGAGATTTAATCGGGGCATTACGACAAAGTACATAGACCGCTATCCAGCATGCATCTATGCCTAAAAAGTCCACCTTCGAGGTTATCATCCGAACCCCTTCCGGTATTAAGTTGCAAACAACGGACAATTGCATTAAGTATGGTGCATAATGTAATCAACACAAATATCCTTAGACAAAGCATCGATGTTTTATCCCTAGTGGCAACATCACATCCACAACCTTAGAACTTTCGTCCATCGTCCCGGATTCAATGGAGGCATGAACCCACTATCGAGCATAAATACTGCCTCTTGGAGTTACAAGTATCAACTTGGCAGAGCCTCTACTAGCAACGGAGAGCATGCAAGAACATAAACAACATATATGATAGATTGATAATCAACTTGACATAGTATTCAATATTCATCGGATCCCAACAAACACAACATGTAGCATTACAAATAGATGATCTTGATCATGATAGGCAGCTCACAAGATCTAACATGATAGCACAATGAGGAGAAGACAACCATCTAGCTACTGCTATGGACCCATAGTCCAGGGGTGAACTACTCACACATCGATCCGGAGGCGATCATGGCGATGAAGAGCCCTCCGGGAGATGATTCCCCTCTCCGACGAGGTGCCGGGAGCGATCTCCTGAATCCCCCGAGATGGGATTGGCGGCGGCGGCGTCTCTGGAAGGTTTTCCGTATCGTGGCTCTCGGTACTGGGGGTTTCACGATGAAGGCTTTAAGTAGGCGAAAGGGTAGGTTTAGGGGCGACACGAGGGCCCACACAACAGGGCCGCGCGGCCAAGACCTGGGCCACGCCGCCCTGTTGTGTCGACGCCTCGTCGCCCCACTTCGTTTCCCTTTCGGACTTCTGGAATCTTCGTGCAAAAATAAGACCCTGGGCGTTGATTTCGTCCAATTCCGAGAATATTTCCTTTGTAGGATTTCTGAAACCAAAAACAGCGAGAAAACAACAAGCGGCTCTTCGGCATCTCGTCAATAGGTTAGTGCCGGAAAATGCATAATAATGACATATAATGTGTATAAAACATGTGAGTATCATCATAAAAGTAGCATGGAACATAAGAAATTATAGATACGTTTGAGACGTATCAAGGCTCTACACAATGATGCCTACTACTTGATCGATGCACAGGAATCAAAGAAGGGAAAGGTGGACAGGTCAGGAGAGGAAACCAAGCGACCATGGAACATAGCACTACTGCGTCCTTTCTATTCCTGAAGTTGTGCTGTAAGAAGTTCTTTTTTGTACCTTATATGCTATGAGTAAAAGATGCCAACACCTCGAATGAATATCAGGGACTGCCTCTACCGAAAATTGCATGTAATGTGTCTATTTTTTCAGTTTACCGGTTGCTTGGTGAACATTTTTTCTTTCCGGTTTAGTAACGTGCTAAACCTACGGAGTCTTCGACTTTCTTTGTTGTCCGCAGACCGGCTTCATGGCAAGCAAGATAAACCGGTAGGAACTAAGCACGTGAAACACGAAGAGGAGGAATGGGAACAATCAATCCGGAAAAAGTTTAACTAACCCCGGTCACACCGGATTTTTGTGAAAAATTTTGAATTCTTTCTAAGTTCAAGAAAATGCTTGCTTGGCAAAAGAACTTTGTAACTCATACGCCAAAAAACCCAGAGAGGTAGGCAGAGGCAAAGCAAAAGAACCAAGTGTGCATCGGATTGGATGCTGAAATAATTCTGGAATCTTCACAGTGCAAGATAAAAGCAAACAATATGCACAATGCTAAGATAGCATATAAGCTTAACTTAATTAGTTACCGGTAAAAAGATACCAGCATAACAGTTGTAGCACAACCAAAAGACATACAGAGTTTTATGTTACATCTTAAACCCCGGCATTCCGGGGTAGAATTTAACGAGCTTAAGTTTTGAGGCAACAGAGGTGAAGCAAAGGCATAACAGGGAGTTCAGGCAACAGGAGGCTGCGCGCCGGCCTCAGGAGCTTCCGGAGGAGCATCGCCTTCTTCCGGAACGGCAGCGCCTTCTTCGGCTTCTTCATCCTCCTCATCCTCGATGTCTTCTTCGTCATTGAAAATGGCATCCCTGACGTTGGGAGGAGGAGGGATGAAGGTGCGCACATGGGCGAACTCGGCGATCCGGTAGGCGCGGTCCTGGCGCTTGGCGGTGCGGACTGGATCCAGGTCGGTAGGCGACTCGCCACGGAGGCTGTGGAAAGCATCCAGATCCAGATCGTCGTACCAGGAGCAGGCGATGCGTAGAGCCGCGTCCGCTCCAGCACGAGCCGCCGAGCACTTCCACTCACGGATCCTCCGGCCTGCGTTCCTTAGGCTGTCGGCGGTGAGCATGACATTGGCAGGCACCGGTTCCCCAGGCCACAGCACTTTGCAGATTTGGATAGCCACTTCCAGAAGATCAGCAAGATGCCGATCTACAGAGCGCATGTGCTGGACCCGCGCGGAGAGCGCGACCAAGTGGTCATATGGATCCCAGGGCGCATCCGGGTTGGCCATTTCTTGTTCCGCCCTGTGTTCCGCCAGCTTCTTGTGCGCATGCGCCTGGGAGTCCGGAAAGAGCCCTACAAGAAAGAAGAAACAAGATAAGGACATGCTACCGGAAGATATAAGCTTATAAGCAAGAAACGGAAAAGAAAAAAAGGCTTACTGAGGGCCAGCGCATCGGTCTGTACAACCAACCGGTCGTGCTCCCTTTGCTCATCATTCAGGAGAGCAAGCCGGTCCTGCGCTGCCTTCCGCGCCACGGTCTCCTCCTCCAGCTCCGTCCGCAACACAATAGTGGAGTTTGTGTACTCCTTCAGAGATTCATCAAGTTTAGCCTCTGCTGCGGCTGTGGCCTCCTTGAGCTCCCACGCGTGCCGGAGCTCAGCCTGCATGGCCTGCTCCTTCACTTCGCGATGCGCGGTGATGAGCTGCTCCTTCTCAGCTGAAATCCTGAAGAGAAATGTTAACAAAAAGACAACCGGTAGGATGCAGAGAGGCAAACCAACCGGAAAGAAACGGTACCTTGAAGCGCGGTGAGCTGAGCCTTGAGGGCCTCGATGGAGGCTTCCGGAACAGCTGGAGTGCAAAGAGTTTATCAGTACTAAAAGGAAAAACTGTCGGTAAAAAGAAGCCGGAGGCGCAAAAACTAACCTTGGCACTTGCCGTGGGCCTCAGACAGCTCCCGGTGCTCCCACAGCAGCTCCTCAAAGAGCTGCTTCCGGGTGTCCAACGTGGTCTGTTCAAGTTAAAAAGGTTCTCGGTAAAAAAGGTGCCGACAAAGAAAACAAAGTTTCGCGCTAAGTGCTGCACTCTCAACCCGAAACTCGGGGACTGGCTATGCCGGTTTTTTGTGTTTCAAACAAAGTTTCACGCTAAGTGATGCGCTCTCAACCCGAAACTCGGGGACTGGCTATGCCTGTTTTTTATGTTTCAAACAAAGTTTCGTGCTAAGTGTGGCGCTCTCAACCCGAAACTCGGGGACTGGCTATGCCGGTTTTTTTGGTTTCTAACAAAGTTTCGCGCTAAGGGATGCGCTCTCAACCCGAAACTCGGGGACTGGCTATGCCGGTTTTTTATGTTTCTAACAGAGTTTCGCGCTAAGTGTTGCGCTCTCAACCCGAAACTCGGGGACTGGCTATGCCGGTTTTTTATGTTTCTAGCTAAGTTTCGCTCTAAGTGATGCGCTCTCAACACGAAACTCGGGGACTGGGAGAATATATATAATCTTGAGAGTCTGGAAATAAAACCGGCCAGGATGTAAAAGGTATTGAGATTGAGTAGCTTACCAACACGTTGGTGCTGGCATCGTGCCACGCATTGTCGAACTCCTTGGCCGCGCGCCGCAGCCGGCCAAAGTGTTGACCGGTGCTCCGTGGGCCAGAGGGGTCGACCAGTGGCAGCTTGTCCTTGCCGAGGCCGCGCGTCGCCGGCGTCAGATCCGCCTGATTCCACTTTTCAGCGTAATCAAGCAGATGGCCAAGCTCAGCTCCTCCGCGGCGGAACTCGGTGATCCGGCCTGCTTGGGCAGAGGCCGTTTCACCGGCCACGATGGCGGCGCGGCCGGCGTGCAGAGCTAGCGTCTGCGAACCGGAGGAAGGAGCGGCAGCCGCGGTCACCAACGCAGTAAGTTGCTGGGCGGTGAGCCTGCCGCTCTCTGGCGGTGTTGGCTGGGCGGCCGCCGGCGTGCCGGCTGAGGTTGCCGGAGGAGAAGGAGTTGGCGCAGATTTGGTTGGCGCAGGAGCTTCGGGAGCGTCCTTTGCCGGAGCAGAGCTTGCCGGCTCGAAAGAGTCCGGCACGGCCTTGGAGAGGGAGGAAGCAGAAGTCTTCTTTTTCTTCTTTTTCTGGACAGGAGGACCCAGAGGTTCCGCCTGCCCGGCGTCTTCGGTGCCGGCGCCGGTGTTGCTGGCGCCGGTGTCTTGAGTCTCTGGAGGGGAGACAAAGTCCTCCTCCGCGCGGTGGTGTAAAGATTCAGGGGCCGCGCGCCCCGCACTTGTATTGCTCCCTAGAGGGGAGGCAGAAGGATTGCCGGCACCAGATGGTACCGGACTTGGCTGAGGAGGAGTCGAGGTCCTGGTGGCATCCTCAGAGGTCTCCGGCCTCATGCCAGAGGCGCTCTTGGAGATCTTCAGGGTAGGCCTGGAAAGATGGAAAAAGAAGCTCAAAAAAAAGCAACCGCAAAGGTGTCTCGTGAAACAGAAAGGAAAGAGAAAAGCGGAAGCTTACCCGGAGGAAACCAGCATCTCTCGAGACCGGTAGCGCTTGGTGGAGACCTTCTTCCCGCCAATAACTTCCTGCCGGGAGCGTTTGGCGGGAGGAGCTTCGCTCGGGCCGGATTCAGGCGCCGGCGCCTTGTTCTTGCGGCCTTGGGAGGAGAGCTTCTCCAAGAACTCATGGCCTACCTCGGCCTGTATTGGTACAGCGCGCTCCACAACCTGTGGGTGGGCGCTGGCTGAGGCAGCGCCTACAGAAAGATGATACATGAGAAAGCGAAAGAGCAAAATACCTCAAGTATGGTAACCTCGTCATCTGAACCGGAACCCTTGCCAGAAAAGTTACCGGGACGTGGAGTGTGGGTGCGGCCCATCTGCTGCCTTCCCTTGACGTAGGGGTCCGCGTCGCAGTCGTCCTCGAAGATCCGGTCCGGCGTGTAGGAAGCCGGATGCTCCTGGCGGATCCGGCAGAAGTTCTGAAACACAAAAACAACCTGTTAGAGCAAAAGACGCATGATTATATCGAAAAAAGCCTCCTCGAAATCCCAAGGTCTTACTCGCCACGGGGGAGAGTTGCGGCGGCTGTAGGGGGCCAGGCCGTACTTCCCGCTAGAGCTCAGCGGATTTTGGCAAATCTGCTTGGCCTTTAGGACCAAGTCAGTAGGGCTGAGCCGGTGGGTTGTGATCCTTGTCGGGTCCATTGGCCCCGACATTTCGCTAATCTTGTGGGCGCGCCGCTGAAGGGGCAGCACCCGGCGCGCAAGAAAAGCGCGGACCAGATCCTCCGCGCAGAGGTTGGTCTCCTCCTTGTTGGTGTCGATGAAGCCGGCTATCCGGATGGACTCCTTGTCGTCCTTGGGATAGTGGAGCCAGTTCTTCATGGAGGGCGGCCCGGGAACATACGCCGGGAGATTGATAAAATCGTCCGGACCGCCATTCCGGACATAGAAAAAGGTCCTCTGCCAGGTCCGGACAGAGTCCAGACCGGAGAGTTTGTAGAAATTGCTCCCGGGGCGGGAAGACAAGATGCAACCCCCGCACCGGACAAAAGGTTTGGGTTGAGGAAGTTTCTTATCCTGGATAGAATTTTTACGAAGATAGAAAAACAAAGAGAAATTATCAACAGAAGGAGTGATACCGGTGTATCCCTCCATGAAAGTGGTGAAGGCAGAAAGGAAAAAGATCGAGTTGCCCGGAAGATGGTGGGGCTGAAGCTCGTAGAAATCGAGGAAGTGCCGGAAGAAATCCAACGCTGGAAGGCCAAAGCCGCGCTCAAAATGAGCGGCGAAGACCACGAACTCACCCGGCTGAGGCTCGGGCTGACGCTCCTTGCCGGGGATGCGGCACCAAACCTCCTCCGGTATCCTCCGGGAGCGGTAGAGCCAGTCTATATCCGCCTGGGTCACATCAGAGCCCATCCAGGCCCCACGCGTGTAGGAGTCCAGATCTACTCCGGCGCCCTGGCTGGAGCTGCCGGCTTCTCCTTGGTTACCAGTAGCATGAGATGAGCTACCGGTACCAGCTTCGCTCTGGGCAAGATCAGCATCAAGCCCATCAGAGGTCCCTTCGACCGAGATTTCTCCGGAAGAGGATGTGGGGATCACGGTGTGATGGCTACCGGAAGAGGAATCCACGAGGTACTCCTCGGTAGACATTTTTCCGGAAGGGTTCGAGGATGCCGGATTCTACCTAAAAACAGATTCCCCAAAGTCTAGCCTTGCGCGAAGATCTACGAGTGAGAGAAAAAGCAAAAGAAAGGGAAGGGTAAATACTCTACCGGCCCAAGAACTGAGAAGCAAAGAGAAGGGGGCAAACAGGCATTGGGGCTAACCTGAGGCGATGCGAGACGCTGAGGACGGAGGTCGCCGGAGACGCGGCGAGCTCGCGGTTGACGACGGTGACCGGCGACGAAGAAGAGCGGAGGTTGCTGAAGGAAGCTCGATGCAGCGGCGGCGAAGGAGCATCAGAGGCTCTCTCATGGCGGAGACCCTCAGCGCAACGGGAGAAACGACGATGGTTCGTCGGGAGCAGTGCTCTGGCGGCGACCGGCGGCGATGGGAGCGCAAGGGGCGATGAGCTCTGGGCGCGTGAGAAGAAGGGAATGCGGGGAAGAGAGGAAGAAGGAACTGCCTCGCCCTTAAATAGAAAAAGGGGGTAGTGGGCTGGCAACTGTTGGGCCACGGCATTTCGTTCCATGGGCCGCCACGTGGCGCTAAGATACACGCGCAGAAAATAAAGGAACACAGGGAGGCCACATGGATCCGGAACGGCGGCGCGGATCCGGTGCGGCGCCATAACTGCGGGCGCAGAAGACGAAGGGAAGTGACCCGTGACACTGTCGCGCGCCAGGCACAGTGCGCATGTCACTGACAGGCACTGTACCCGGGATATTCTCGACTTCGCCGAGGGGAGGTTTAATGACAAAGATGCCGGAGTGGCTCGGTAAGAAAAGACAAGTTCCGCAAAAAGCCGGAAGGTTGAACTGAAAGCCGGAAGGATTAAACCGGTACCTTGAGAAAAGGGAACCTGGCATGGTCCGTTGGATAGGATCCACCGGACTATACCAGCTTCGGGGACTAATGTTGGGGGGATGACCCCCCGGTATGCCAAAGGCATGCAAAAAACCAAATGGTTTGAGCCATCAAAGTACCGGTTTAAATGTTGTTCCGGATAACGAAGGTTGATTAAGAGAATCATACAGGTATCCCAAGAGGGGGATACCGGAACTAGCTAAGAACATACCGGAGTACCGGAACAGGCTACACTGTAGCACGTCGGCAAGACTGGTCAAAGATGCTCTCCAGAGCTAGAAGACAAAGATGAGCGAAGCACTTCAGCTTTAATCGAAGCCATGACGCCAAAGGCAAATGATGACGTAAAAGGTGCCGGAGGATGTCACAGCTTCTGATTAAAGGCGTACCGGCATCACCGGTAGCTAAAGTAGCTTTGTAAAGTAGTTTGTCTAGTCAAAGATCCCATTAGGGTTTCTTAGGGTTTCTTCCCCTGTAAGCCACCCTCTCCCCTATATAAGGAGAGGGGGCACAGCCCTACGCGGGTACATTCTACGTCCAATGTATTACGCTGTACACAAAAACCTGTAACCTCTTATGATCAAGGAATAGAAAGATCTGAGGAGGAAATAGCTCTCGTGTTCATCTTCTTCAACCTCTGGCCAAGGCCAAGTTCTTGAGGAATCCATCCGGAAACCTCTCCATCTATACCAAAACCCTCCCCCGAATCCTCTAGCGCACATTCGGCCCCAACTTAAGCCATCCCATGGCATCTGTCTGTTCACCACAACGACAATGCATGGAAAGGGTGCGATTGCAATCACAGCACTGGTGGCCAAATCGTGGATGTTAATGTCTTGGCAGCTGATTGGAGAAAGCGAGCTTTTTGCAAGATTGGTGATTAGCCCCGTGGCCCGACCGAAGGCCGATAGGATTTCCCCGAGCCCCGAGATGTCGTGTTGAGTAGGGTTCAGAAAAAGTGCCACGTCATCAGCATAGAAGGATGCTCGAAGTGTGCAGTGTCTCCCTTTCAGTTTTGAAAGGACCCCCGCGTTTGTTGCAATCTCAAAGAGACGGTGTAGAGGGTCGATCGCAAGGTCGAAGAGGAAGGGGGAAAGGGCGTCCCCTTACCTGAGTCCACGATGATGACGTATTGTCCTGCCGGGCACGCCGTTGACCAGCACTATGCAAGAGGCCGTGCGGAACAGGAGCGAGATCCAATTCCTCCAATGATGCGGGAAGCCCCTCGCTTCTAGCATGTCAATGATGTAGGTCCAGGAGACTGAATCAAACGCTTTCGAATGTCCAGTTTCAGGAGTAGGGTTGGTGTTTTGGACTTGTGGTAATGCTTAGCCACGGTTTGCACATAGAGGAAGTTATCTTCTATGTTCCTTCCAGCAATGAAGGCACTTTGGCATGGTGAGATGAGGTCGTCGAGATGCGGTTGTAGCCTCATAGCTAGAATCTTAGAGACCAACTTGCCAAAGGAGTGGATGAGGCTGATAGGCCTGTAGTGAGTCATCCTTGAGGGCTGTTCAGTTTTTGGGAGCAGGATGAGGAAGGCCGTATTCAGGTTGTCAAAGGATGGATCATTTAGGTCATAGAATTTGTTGACTGCTGATAGCAGGTCGTCCTTGACGATGTTCCAAGAAGCGCGGAAGAATCCTCCAGAGAAGCCATCAGGGCCAGGCGCTTTGTCTGCAGGCGACTCAAAAACCGCTGCTTTTAGTTCCTCCATGGTGAAGGGGGTTTCTTCGAGTTCAACAGTCGACCACCGTGTTGTTAGAAAGCACGGAGACTTCCATGACTGCTCGACCACCGTGTTGTATCCCTGTAGCAGGGGCCAGAAACTCTCGAAACGGAATCTTGGCGGTATTCTGGTCCTAATGTCCCGGACCAGCAGCAGAGGACAGTGATCCGACATGGATGAGGCTTGGGGTAGAAGTTTGGACGCTTGAAAGATGTCGTCCCAATCTTCATTGCAGAAAGCTCTATCTAGCCTCACAAGAGTCGGGTCAGATTGCTCATTGCTCCATGTGTATCGCCGACCAACGAGTTTGATCTCTCTGAGGAAGCTGGAGTCGACAGCATTCTTGAAACGCCGCATCCAGGCCCTGTTGACTCTTCTCTTGTTTTTGTCTTGATCGCTCAGGATTAGGTTGAAATCACCAATGACCATCCATGCCCCAGAGATTTGGCTGTGGATATGCACCAACTCATTGAGAAAAGCTAACTTGCGTTCGTCATCAGCCGGTCCGTAGACCGTGGTAAGGTGCCAGGAAACGTTGGATAAGCGGTCTGTGAATTTAGCGGTGATGGAGAAAGAGGCTATGTTAATGTTGGAGACCAGGTAGGCGTCCTCGTTCCAAAAAAGCAAGACTCCTCCACGGGTGCCATCCGCAGGCAGGTGCGCACATCCCGAGAGCGTTTGCCCGGCAATGTCAGCCTTGCCATCATCATGCAAGGTGGCGAGTTTGGACTCTTGAATACAGAGGATCGAGCACCCAGAGTGGCCAAGTCATGCATAACAAAGCGACGGGCACAG
The DNA here is from genome assembly GCF_022539505.1 of Lolium rigidum. Taxonomy (NCBI): domain Eukaryota; kingdom Viridiplantae; phylum Streptophyta; class Magnoliopsida; order Poales; family Poaceae; genus Lolium; species Lolium rigidum. The sequence continues at coordinate 128,181,368 of NC_061509.1, read as the reverse complement.
TCGTTTAGACCTCGCACGTTCCAGTTAACAGCTTACGGTGTGACGACATGATAACAAACACGACGGTTGTGGAGACGAACTTGATCTTGACACCCTGCTCTAAGAGGCTGCCAGGGAACATCAGTGATAGTCGTGAGATGACCTCGCCGCCGGCTACAGGTAAGGGCGACGAAAGTTGATCTCAGCTCTAACAAACTAGAGGGAGGTACCTTGAGTTGGCGGCTTTGCCGACTACAGGTAAAGGCGAAGGTAGCCCAGCCCAGCACTAAGGGGGAACAAGCAGTGACACAACGACTACGGACAGACTTCATGTAGGATTTACTATCCATTAAGTGAAAGCGACGCGCGTATCTCCTGAACTGATCAGGACGCATAGGGCGATTCCCTGAGCAGAGCTGCCATGTCCTTTTCTTCTAGGACGACGCCCGGCCTACCTGAGATCTCAGCTAAGGAGGCTAGACCTTGGATGTTCGTTGACGAAAGTGGCTACCGGTACAGGTGAAGATACTGGGCTAGAATCTCTTCATCGAAATCGTTGTCATGCTGAATTAGGCCCAGCTGCTTGCATGCGCTGGCTTGGGCCCTGTGTGTCGCAAGCAAGGTAGAGGACTTGGTCGTGGGCCGCTCGCTGCGACGGGAGGAGGCAGCCGCCTGGGCTGGTTTCTTCTGCTCCGTCTTCTTCTTCCTTGCAGAGTTCGTCGGGAAGCCTAGCAGAGAGGGGGACAGCATGCCCATCAACTTGCTCATGATCCCCGTCTTGGGGTCGACATGCATGTCCGCAACCCTGGAGATGACCTCTTCCATTGTCGCAGGCTCCAGGTGTTGTGGACGAGTCTTGGCTGGGCTGTTTAGGTTATCAACTTGCCTGGTTGGTCCACAGAGTTCGGCTGCACGTAACGCCCGCAGTGCGTTGGACTTCATAGTCACCTCAAACAGGTGGCCGTCGTCGATGTCCGATGCGAGCTCCGGCGGTGACGGTGATTGCTCGGGCACCACGCCTGTCGACCGGTGGCCCTGTGTGGTCGTGGGGGTGGCGAAGATGTCCTGGAGCTGCCATCCCGCGGACGTCGGCTCGAGCAAGGCGCATAACTCGTTGATCTCGTACACCGTTTTCTCCGTGATCGGAGTGCCGATCCTTGGCGAGAGCTCTTGGTAGCCAGGCCCAAAAAGGCGTTCGGGCTGGACGGCGGCGGCCGTATGCTCCCACCCAGACTATCCTAGGCCGTGACCCTGCGACGGCTCCGCCTCCCAGACCCCAAACCAGGCCTGCATGGACTGGGCAGAGGGGATGTGCTCGCCGGAGTGCTCTTGGGCCAGCCCTTCCCAACCTCCACAGCTAGCTGCAGCGTGATTTCCTGGAGATGTCCAGATCGCCGTGCTGGTGTCGATGATGTTGGCTGACCAACGGTCGGTGAAGGCGTTTGCCTCGTCCGACCGAGACTCGTTACCTTGGATCGCCGCCCAAGGGATCTGGGGCGACGGCGGCGCAGGAACGCCATTGAGGCTGTCGTCAAAGTGATCGGTGCGAGGCAAGCAGAGGATGACCGGCCCCTCGTTGTGCTGTGGAGAGGGAGAGATCGCCATCGGGCTCCCAACACACATGAGATGGTCCGTTCCAGGCGGAGGCAAAGGAGTAGAGCCGAACGCCTCGCTGCCCGCCGGCGTGCAGGACATGCTCCTTTGGCAGCGAGGCGGGCGCTCATACACCGGCGGCAGGAGCACTGGCGTGACCCCTTGATCATCTATCAGGATAAGTCCTTCAGTGGCCAGGGCGAGGGCCGTGACCTCCATCGTGGCTGCAGTCAGGCTTCTCGAGCGACGGCGTGAAGCGTCCCCGCGTCGGCGGCGGTCAGGCGACCTGGAGCCGCGGCGGACATGGCGGTCGTGGCGTGGCAGTTGGTTGCCGCGTTCTCCGCGCGGCCCGTCTCCTCCTCAAGCGCGGTCGCCACCATGACGGCTGCTGCGCCTATCACCGCGCCGCCTGTCGCGGTCGTCACCACGATCCTCCCGATCGTCGTCGTGGCGGTGATTGGACGGGCCAAGGCGATCCCGACCTGGCCTCCGCCTGGTGCTGGTGGAGTTACCCTTGAAGCCGAACTCCCAGTCGCGGTGAGTCTTATTTGGCCAAGTGTAGCCACGCTTGCGGCGGCTCTCATCAATGGGCGTGTAGTCGAGAACGGTGTCGAGGTGGATGAGGATGCGATATAGGGGTCCGTCGCGCCCCTCCTCCGCCGGCGTGCCCTCCGGCAGGTCCATCCGCCCAGCCACCGGTCTGTTGAGGATCGAGTGGGCCTTGGCACACGGGATGAGGTCTGGGTCCAGCGACCAGACCCAAGCGAACATGGCCGCAGTATTGTCCTGCGACACAGAGCGCTGCTCGATGCGATCAAACTCGCAGCCCCCACCGATGACCGCTTTGACGGTGTCTTCGTCTTCCTAGGCATTGAGCGGCATGTTCTCGAGGGCGAGACGGCAGTAGAACCGCCACGTTTGTGGACGCCCTCTTGCAGTAGGCGACCAGGTGGTGAGCGCCATGGTCCCTCGATGCAGCGGCACCAAGCCCAGCTCCAGCGCAGTATCTCTCTGCCAGGGGTGCGTGAACCAGACTAGGAAATCGTCGGGGTACGACGCCGAGACGTGGATGTCATTCCAGTCGAAGTTGAGCTCGTCCTGCAGAGCTTTGGCGATGGACCTGATGCTTATGTTGAGTCGGGGGTCGGAGATGATGATGGCGAGGTGGGGGCGCCGCATCTCCGTGGCCGCCGTCTCCATTGCGGGCGTGCTGATGGACAGGCTGTAGACCTCATCGGGGCGGTTGGAGGGGTGCCCTGGCGAGAGGGCCATCCTCGGCGCCAACCGTACAAGGGTCGGCCATGCCGTGGCGTTTTCCAGCGGTGGCCCAGGTGGCGATGGGAGAACAGGCGGGGACGGCGGCGCGGCGGTAGCCAGGGGCTTCTTGGAGGGGCAGCTCCGCGCTATGTGGCCGGGGCGCTCGCAGCTGATGCAGTGTACTTGGCCGGAGCAGTGGCGGACGAAGTGGCGTGGGGAGAGACAGCGGAAGCAGCGCCCTTTGAAGTGGTGGAGGCCTTGGGGGTCGGGCCGTCTTGAATTGCTCTGCTGGCGTCCAGGGCGCTGCTCTCCCGAAGAGGAAGGAGTAATCCTCCGCCACCAGCGCCTCGGGCGCACGTCTTGCCATCTTCCCTCCAGGTCTTGGCAGCTTCGGCTTGATGTCTCAGGAGCACGAGAGGGAGCGACAATTATTGAGCGCAGCCGTGGTGCCGCTCCACAGACCCCGCCGCTGCGGGAAACCTGGGGCGTGCGACGTCCACCGCTCGGACCGGTCGTTCCCCATCCTTGATAGCTGGCGGAGGCGGCAGGGTCTCTGAGGAAGGGCTAGGCGCCAGATCCGTCGAGGGGCGGGTAGAGGCGCAGAGCGGCGAGGCCGTAGGCGCCGGAATGGCCACCGTAAATGCCCTTGGTGCGGTCGCTTGATCCGCCGCCAGATCCGTAGATCCGGACCGATGGCCCAGCCCATGACCTTCCGCGATCTCCGGCGTGATGGAGCCGAAGATCAGCTCCAAACCGGCAGGTGGGGGCATGCAGCAGCTGGTCGCCGGCCGGAGGGGAGGGGCTGAGGTGGTGGAGGGGATTGGGGTTTGGGTGGCCGCCCCGGCCTGGAGCGACCGAGGCGCGGGGTTGGGGAGGAGGCTCTCTCTCTCACTCATTTCTCCTCGTCCGGTTTGGAGCTCTCACTGCCCTGATTTCTTCTTCCTCTTGTTGTCATGGTGGCGGAAGTTGGAGGATGGATTTGGAGGGGGAGCTCGGGGTTCGGTTCGTGAAGCTGTTCCTGATGCTCCACATCTATAATAGTGTCGTGGTATCGTCACGTCATATGCCATAGGATGGCTAAAGAGAGTGGTTCCTGATATGGTCTACGGCGGTATTCGGATGCGGGTATGGGCACGAGCGACACGGCGACGTACCCAGGTTCGGGGCCCTCGTATGGAGGTAACACCCCTACTCCTGCTCTAGAGTGTATAAGAGATATCACAGTACAATGGTGCTCCTAGAGCTGTATCCGGCTGCGAGGGGAGGCTAGAGGTAGACGAAGGTCTCTCTCCCCGAGCGGTGCTAAGTATGAGAAAATATGAAGTGATCGATCGTCCCCGCGTAGGAGGGGTTGGCCAGCTTATATAGACGCTGGCAGTTTACAAAAAAGACCATATGACCTACTGGCCGGCTCCGCCGGCTCCGGGTTTATCGCTCCTTCCCGAGGCGCCAACGTCAGTGCCGTTGAGGCTTGTCCGTCCTTCCTGCCGAGGTCAGCGGCGACAGGACGTGCCAAGCGACGTGGAGGAGGTGTCCCTGTCGGCACCGGTAGCTTGCAGCGTACGGCGCAGTATAGGCCATGATGGCCTGTCCGACGCGGGGCACTGTTGCTCCACAGTGCCCCCCGCTTTACGGGAGATGAGTTCAGCGTGGACTTCTGCACCCGGATCACCTTTTCGGTTCCTTCTCCTGCAAGGCTCACCAGCCTCGAGCCGATCAGGGAAGAGACAAACCAGCCGGACATGGCACACAGAAGCCGACCCAGCTACAGCGCAGACGGCTATGGCTAGACCAGCACAGACATGGATTCAGCCGGCTCGCAAGGCAGCCGGCCACGGCTCCAGCCGACTGCTCCTCAGCCGGCCTTTGTCGCGGGCCAGCCGGCATCGAGCCAACTGTTCCCAATCCTTTGCCATACCCGGGGTCTTCCCCCCGACAAATAGTGAACAGTGTTAGATTTTAAAATATCAAGAACTGTCATTTTTGTGCAGCCCTGAATATTAGGTATTTCAAATTAAAATTTTATACATACGTAAATCACAACATTATCTACATCATGTTTTTTTCACATTTTTCTAGAACCTTAAAATGTGGTTTTCGATTTTTCTAAAAAAAGGAACTATGTGTAGCTCGAGCTATATAATTCCACACTCGGTTTGCTAGCAACTAGTTCATGTCTCTGTCATCACCAGTGCTGAAGTACTATTATCCTGGCTCACCCGATGGTGAACCACGCGATAGACTTGCCAACTAGCTAGGCGAGAGAAGAAAGAAAACTGTGATGAAAATTATTACAGTACAGTGCGACATTTTGAGCTCGACTTTCTCCGTTCTCCATTTAGCAGCATCTGATGTCTTATGACCGATTCACACTTCTCATGGTCCAAGCTTTCCCCTTTTGTTGATGTGACGCAATGGTGATTCTTAAGTTCCCGGCAGTTACTCACAGGAGCCTGCGATAACCTGACTTTTTTGAGGAAAATCAGCGGGAAACGATCTCACTGCAGTTTTTATAAACATTAACAGCACGCGCAAGAAGTTTTAAAAAATAGAAAAGGAATGACAGCGAGTTATCATCCACTCCATGGAACCGTTGACGATGATTTTTCCTAGTCTCCGAAGAACTTCGTCTTCACGACGGAGCTGGTCCAGACCTGCTTTTGTCGTCACGCAGCCTGCTGATATGTCCAATTTGCATCACTATTCTATAGCATAATTTACTGTTATTCATCGATATATTTTATATTTAGAGGTAATACTTATGTCATTCCATCTATTTTTACATATTTGATGATTATTGGAGAATCAACCACCGGAACCAGAATTCTGCTGGAAAAAGGACCTCGTCAAGACATTATATTTCTGCAGAACAATAATTTCCAGAAAATCCTATTTTACCAGATGACGGAGGAAGCCAGAAGGGAAGGCCGAGATGGGCCAGGAGGGTGCCAGACCACCCCTAGGTGCGGGCCAGGCCTTGGCCGCGCCTAGGCATGGTCTGGGCACCCCGGCCCACTTATGGCATCGCCCCTCGCGTATTTTAACCCCCCCCCCCCCGAGAAACCTAAAATCAGGAGTGCGACCGGAGAAATATTCCGCCGTCGCTACGGGGCGGAGAACCAGAGAGAAAGGAAAGCTCTCGGGCAGGCATAAACCTGCTGGGAAAATTCCCTCCCGGTGGGGGGGGGGATCGTCGCCATCGTCACCACCATCAAGTTGGACTTCATCGGGATCATCATCACCATCATCTCCACCACCAGCACCATCATCTCCACCACCAGCACCATCATCACTGTCGTCTCCACGCCGTTCCGCTGTAACATCTTCGGTTTGATACTTGTCTAGTTTATAGGGGAAACTTTCCCGGTGTTGATTACTCCTTGTAGATGATGCTATTGAGTGAAACCATTGAATTAAGGTTTATGTCCAGATTTTTATTCATCATTATATCACCTCTGATTATGATCCATATGATGTCTCGAGAGTAGTTCATTTAGTTCTTGAGGACATGGAGAAGTCATGTTGTTAGTACTGGAACTATGTTGAGTAAAATGCAATGATTTGATATTTAAGTTGTGGTGCTATTCTTCTAGTGTGTCATGTGAACATCGACTACATGATCCTTTACCTTTATGGGCCTAGGGGAATGCATCGTGCATTTAGCTACTAATTGCGGGGTTGCGGGAGCGACATAAACACAAACCCCCCCGTTAGGAAACCGGTGCACGAGGGAGTGTAGGATCTCAAAGTTTAAGATTGTGGTTAGATTTATCTTAATTAATTTCTTGTAGTTGCGGATGCTTGCAAGAGGTATAATCACAAGTATGTATTAGTCCAAGTATGGGGTAGTGCATTAGCATAGGTTCACCCACACAACACTTACCAAACCATTGAAGATTATTTAGCTATGTGAAGCGAAAGCGCATGATGAAATTCCCATGTGTCCTCAGGAACGTTTGGTCATCATAAATACAACAACCGGCTTGTCCTTTGCTCTAAAAAGGATTAGGCCACTCGATGCAATTATTATTACTGCATCTTATTTACTCGTACTTCATTTATCTGCAATACTAAATACCCCTGCAAACATGTTTGCTAGTGTTTATAGTGAATCCGATCAAAAACTACTCATCAACACCTTCTGCTCCTCATTGGGTTTGACACTCTTATTTATCGAAAGTTCTACGATATACCCCCTATACTTGTGGGTCATCAAGACTATTTTCAGGCGCCATTGCCGGGGAGTGAAGCGCTATTGAAGAGTGAAATTGGTAAAGGTAACTTTTACTGTAAATGTTGTTTTTATTTATGTCTGCTACTGCTTTATTTCATTATGGAGGCATCTCCGTTTGAATCTCTATTTGGAATTACTACTACCACTGTTACGGTAGTAGATGAACCACCGCGTGCTCAATTGGATCCTTTTAAAATATCTATGAAAATTGTTGAACGTGTTATGAATAACTGCTATTTTGGAGATGGAACTATCCATCCGGGTGATCATTTACTCTTTATATATGAAGTATGCGAGTTGTTCAAGTGTGCAGGTATCTCAATGGACCAAGTTAAGATGAAATATTCTCTTTATCACTTAAGGGAAGACCTGCAGAATGGTATAAGAAGCTAAAGAATGACCGATTTGTTGGATGGAAGGAAATTGTACCTCTCTTTTATTCTAAACTAGTAAATATGTCCGTGCGTTGCACCGGGATATAACCACAAAATGTAGTGTCACATGTGAAAACTCACCTAAAATTCTTCCAATTTTTTTGATATCCTTACATAATCAATGTAGCTTGACCATTACCATGTTCATTAACTACCTAGTAGCGTAAAAATACTTCACTGAACTATTGGGCTCTTCCTGTCTGGTAGGTGACACCATCTCGATGAATGGACCTCATGGTAGAGGGAGCATATGCACCTAGGAGCCGAATTCAGTTTCCGCCTACCATGAGGTTTCTCAACAATAACAAACCATCCCGAGAGAGGTGAGGATGAGCACGAGACAGCCTTCAATCGGTAGCACAACATGGACACGTAAAGAAGCAGTTGCCATGTACTGGAGCGGTGGAGCCCGCCTTTGTCGCACAATCGAGCTATGAAGCCTTGTAAGCAAACTACATGGACACCCGCATAGCTGCAACCCTTGCACAGTTTCAGCTGTTTGTCGTGCTCATCGTCCTTCGCCATGAGCGTCAGCTCAATCTGAGCTGCTTTTCATCCTCATCGGCCTCAGCCATGGGCGAGCTCCATCATCGCTCCTATTTTGTTTCAAACCAACAGGTGGACATGCAGTAGTAAGTTTCAAGTATGGAAAATATTAATCGAGCCCACCTCGCTCGTTGCTTAGCCGGGTACATCGCTCCTCTCGTTGGGCTGGCGCACACAACAAAGGTGACGGCAACCGTGACGCCAACATCCGCCAGGCCCGCTATGCTCCAGAACACGCTAGCCGTTATGGCAAAGGATCAGCGTGCCGATGAAGATGGTGATGTTACGGCCCAAGGGCAGGGGCCGCATCCGCGCGGGGCGAGGACGTCGCAGTTTGTTGATGACGGTGCGCCGAAGCAGTCAGTCGCGCGCTGCAAGTAGGTGGATGGGAAGTAGAAGAAGTTGTCGATCTGGTCCTTGGCCAGTAAGTTGTTCGGTGTGGCAGGCAAACGCGGCTGACGGCAGTGGCCGGGGAGAATGGCTGGAGGCGGCCTGGCATCCTAGAGGATAGAGTAGAGGAAGAAGATGTCCGGTGGCCGCGGGTTTCGACTTTCGATGGAATCGTTGCCCGTTGCCGGCGGATGCACGCTGAAACCTAATTATCTCTACCTTGTTGAAACATAGTCGTGGGTGTAGGATCCAGGGTGAGTGTTTTTCTAGACGTGAAGTAAGGTATTCTCTCGGGAGTGCGCTTGGGATCAGGAGTGCTACTGGAATTCGATTGGGACCGCTTTTTTTCTGAAGTGAAATTCGATCGGAACTGCTACTGAACCAATGTTCTTTTGGGTTAAGCGAAAAGCAAAACAAAAGAACTCGAAACGTTTTTTTACTTACGGGTGGCATATGTGGGTAATTTGTGTCAATTCTAAGGGCAAGCAAAGATGGACCAACAAGAAGCTCTTTTACTTTCATGAGATCCCTCAAACAAATGAGGGGGAAATGAAGAACGCTTCGGTGAGGATGTAGATCGGTGTCTTCTCCTTCGAATCTCCAAAGATCAAGAGCTTTGGTTGGGGGAGGAAGGAGATCTTGCAAATCTTGTGTTCTTGAGGTGGCTCTAATGGTGGTGAAGCTTGGCAGATTTTTCTTGCAATGATTGAGCAACTTGTCCCGTTGGAGAAGAGAGCTATTTATATGATTGGAGCTCTCAGATCTGACCGTTGTGGCGAAATCCACTAACACCGGAAGTTCCGGCCAGGATGGCCGGAAGTTCCGGCTGGCACCGGAAGTACCGGCCAGGAGGGCCGGAACTTCCGCCAGGAAAATTCCTCGTCAGATGACCTTGACCGGAAGTTCCGGCCAAGTTCCGGAATTGCCCGAAAACCTTACTGGACTATACTGAGCCACAATTCCACATTTCCGGAACTTGCCCGGAAGTTGGGCGGAAGTTCCGCTGACCGAAACTTCCGGTCACACGCGCCGGAACTTCCGGCCAGGGAACAGAAACAGCAAACACAAACTGCACCGACGGAGCTTCGCGGAACATACCAGGGCGGAAGTTCCGCCACCTGGGCCGGAGCTTCCGCCAGGAAGAAAAACCCCGCAGATCATCGAACCGGCAGACCATCTCGCTGAACAAAAATATATTCCGAACACTTGTACCTGTCCACATCAACACACATAAAAATATACCTAGTGTTGACATCAAACACACAAAAACCAAAAGGGCGGGAAATGTTCTTTCACAAATGCGCCGGCTCGACGCCGTCGACGAACTCGGCGAACTTGTCCGGGAGACGCTTGATGCCGAGCGAGTCATCGTCGATGCGGAGGAGGAACTCGAAGCAGCGTCCCTCCACGTCGGAGGAAGACGAAGAGGGCGCAGGCGACGGCGAGCGTGGGGCCGTAGCTGCTCCACCACGGCGGCCCTCGCCCCGTCCCCGGGGCCGTCCAGGGCCGCGGCCTCGACCGCCTCGCCGGCCACCAGGACCCGCCATGGTCTTCCTCGCGGGGTTGGCTGCGTCGTAGGAACACCTAGGCGGCGGAACGCTGGAGCTTTGTGGCGGCTAGGGTTTCTATGAGGAGTGGATGAGGTAGAAGAAGGCGCGGCCCCTTTATATGGGCCGGAGGCATGCGGTGGCCGTGGGACGCGTGGCGACGCCATTAACGTGGTTGGCGGAGGTGGGCTGCGGCCGCTCGGCAGCCGAGGCATTGCCATTAACGTGGCGCAGACTGCCGAAGCGACGCAGCGGCGCCAGTCGCAGGGCGTTTGAGAAGACGCATCGACGCAGGGTCGCTGCCAGGCGGGCCCGACGAAACGTCCGCCGGATACGAGCGGACACTTTCGGCGTCCGCGCAGTGTCCGCGGAGACGCATCCGAGGCGCATATTTGGGCCAGGTTTTCGTCTCCGCGGCCGGCCCGGTCACTTTGCGTCGCCTCGCTGGAGAGGGTGCCAGACGCATTTCCGGTCACGGCGGACGAAAACGACCATTTGCGTCGCTGGAGATGCCCTGACAGCCGAACAACCGACTATCTTGTTTCCGATTGTGTCCTGCTTTCGGATCTACCGGCGATCCGCGTTTTTCTATACCGACGAACTTCTCATCTGACCAGTTTGGGGCCCGGTGAGTGGACAATCTCGAGGCCAGCGGTGCCCGTTGTAGGCGTCCGATCTCCACGCTCCTCGCGAAATCCGGAGAGGATGGTGCTCCCAGGACGGGCATCCACAATTCGATACAGGTAGCCAATCAGAATACAGCACGAGCGGTCGGACGAAGGTGAACGCACGCGCACGACGGCCAGTAGCTGCTCGAGTAGGCTGGCGTAAATCTGCTCGTCCTCGGCCAGGACAATATCGAAGTTCGAAGGTGATAGAGTTAGCCTTGTCGACAGGTTCCATGCCTGTCAACGTAGTTCGTAATCGAACCACTATCTAGAAAGGGCGGAGATGTCGATAGATTTTGGAAAACGCTACATATCAGGCGGAGGCTCGGTGTGCTCGTAACCTCCGCCTCCTGCTCACGACACGTGTCCGTAGGCCCCACAACACCGCTCTCTCTCTTATCTTCCTTTTCCAAACGTGTTCTTCGTTCCCCAATTTCTCAGACCCCCGACGAACCCCTCCGCCGCCGCTGCTCGATGGAGCTCCTCTGCCTCCACCGCGCGGAGAAGGCGTGCTGCTTGCGGGAGCTCCACCGCCCGACGAGGGTCTTTTGCCCGCGGCAGCTCATCCGCCACCACCGTCCGACGAGGGTGCGCCGCTCGGCCGGAGCTCGTCCGCATCCACCACCAGGGCAAAGGCGCGCTGCTCGCGGGAGATCCACCGCCGACACCGCCCTACAAGGTTGTTGTGCCCGCGGCAGCTCCTCCGCCACCACCGTCCGAGGCCGGAGAAGCTACGGGAGATGCAGGAGAGCAGGGAGTACAAGGAGGAAAACACCGCCTCCTACAAGGTTCAGCTTAGTTTCGGCCGGTACTAACCATCACATTCTTGCGCTTGTATCTAATTCGTTGCTGCAATCATCCGGAGATCTCATAAAAAACAAATAAGAGTTTGCATCATCAGCTCCTAAATTGGATGTGCATTGTTGGTTAGGAAACATCACTATGTTGTCATATAAGCATTACTCGGAAGATGCAATGATTTTACTTTCAGAATTGGAGAGCTCCTAAATTGGAAGATGCATTGTTGGTTAGGAAACATCACTATGTGGCTTCATGGGGTCCGGCCATGGATGTCTGCGATGGCGGCGAGCGCCGATCCGGTGGTTTGTTACCATCATCTATAGTAGTTGCCGTCAACGGCGTTCGGTAGTGCTTCAACCGGCTATAGAGGTTGCTGCGAACCAGCAACGACGATAGTGCTGCCATGGGAAACAGCTGATGCTTCCAGCGGTGTAGGGCGGTGCTGCAAACGGTTAGAGGTGGTGCTACCAACGGTTGGTGGCAGGTGCTGCAAGGGATGGAAGTGCTGCTTTCCGGTGGTGGCACGCGGTGCTTCCGGCCGGCGGCCCTCGGAAGCCGCCGTCACCGGTCGATGGAGCTACGGGCGTTGGCGGTCGGTGGTGCTTGTCGCCGGAGGTTGGTGGAGCTACAAGCGTTGTGTGTCCTTGCTGCTATGGGGAAGATGGTGGTGCTGCAAGGAACTTCCTTGCTGGCTGTGTTTGTAGCTCAACGGAGCTCATCGACGACCGAAGTGCTTCAAGCGATGGGCTGCAGAGCTATAGGCGTTGTGCGTTCCTGCTACTAGGGGCAGTTGGTGGTGCTGCAAGAGACTTCCTCGCCGGCGGCCGGAATCGGATGGTTCAAGAGGTGAGACGTAGAGCTACAAGCGTTGTGCGGCGCTGCTGCTAGAGGCATGTGGTGGTGCTACAAGGAACTTCCTCACCGGCGCGGTTGTAGCTCGCCGGCGGCCGGAATCAAGTGTTTCAAGGGTTGAGGCGCGAAATTACGAGTGTTGAGCGACGTTGCTGCTAGAGGCAGGTGGTGGTGCTTCAAGGAACTTCCTCGCTGGCGTAGCTCGCCGGCGACTGGAATTAGATGCTTCAAGGGTTGAGACGTAGAGCTACGACCGTTGTGTGGCACTGCTGCTAGGGGCAGGGTGGTGGTGCTGCAAGAAGTTGCAAGGAACTTCGTCAGAGGCGGCGGTTGTAGCTCGATAAGCTCGCCGGCGGACCGAATCGGGTGCTTCAAGGGATGAGCCGCGTAACTACGAGCGGTGTGTGGCGATGCTGTGACCGGCAGCAGCGGTGCTGCAAGGCGGCCTAATCGGTAGCGGCGCTGCTGCAAGGCGGATGCTGCGACCGGCGGCGGTGGTGCTCCAAGGCGGTGCGTTCGGCGGTGGCGATGGTGCTACAAGGCGGTGCGCCCTGCGGTGGCGATAATGCTGCAAGGCGACGCAACCGGCGGCGGTGCTTCCATAGGCAGGCGATGGCCAGCAATAGCGCAGCTGCAAGGCGGATGCTCCGACCGGCGGCGGTGGTGCTGCAAGGCGGCGCGGCCGGCGGCGGTGCTGCCATAGGCAGGTGACGACCGGCGTGACCTTCGGTGGCACGACTGCAAGACGGATGCTGCGACCGGCGGCGGTGGTGCTACAAGGCTGCGCGACCGGCAATGGCGGTGCTGCAAGGCGGCGCTGCCGGCGACGGTTGTGCAGCCTTAGGTAGGCGACGATGCTGCTATCGGGTGGAGGCAGTGCCGCTATGGTTAGCGGTGATGCTGCAAATGTTCACCGACGGTGCTACCACCGGTCGATGGTGGAGCTGCAAGAAAGTGATGATGTCACCATCCGGAGATGGAATGCGTGCGCCGGCGAGGAGTTTCACGATATTATAAATCTTTTGCTACAAATATTTTGTGGTTCAGCTACTTTAGTATATTTTTGTTGCTACAAGGACTCCGGCGATGTCTCTGGTGAGGTCCATTTTTTATTTACTTCTAGATGAACCGTTTTTTTTTTTGCTTCAATGAAGCAAAAAGGGACTTTTTTGTCTGCAACGAAACAAAGTCTGAAGAGTCGTCGCAGCTCTCTTTCTATTTTAATCGAACCGTTTTTTGCTTCAATGAAGCAAAAGCGGAACTTTTTTTTGCTGCGATGAATCGCAACTCTCTTTCTATTTTAATCCAACCGTTTTTTGCTTCAATGAAGCAAAAGCGGGACTTTTTTTTGTTTCAATGAAGCAAAAGCGGGATTTTGATACAAAGTTAGACACAGAAGTTGATCTAACGGTTAAAATTAGTTTGATCCAACGACGGGGGACCCGGAGGCTGGGACTATCCATAGATTTTCACGACTCGCCGGCAAGATTGTGCCGATCGATCTCGTCAATATCGAAGATGACAAAACAATCTCGGAACCGCACGTACACCGATATGGAGACCGAACGTGATACCTTATGAGTGTTCGTAAAAGCTTGGAGCTGACATAGTATGGTAGCCGGCAGGCTTCCGGCCAAGATAAGAAAAGAGCGAGAGACATACACCGTAGTCCGTACGTGCTGGTGGCGCAGCCTGGCAACTGAGCAGGGCCGAGGCCCAATTTAACTATGTGGCCCAGGCGGGAGGTAAAACAGCCCATGAGCACCACGTTCGCAAATGAGCACGACGGAATCACGGACGCACGGACGCGTGAACCGTTTTTATTTGACTTAAGCGGTGGCAGGTATGTAATTTTGACAGAATAATAGGGGTATTAAAAACGGACGAACAAGAAACCTTATTTTCTTTATTATTAGGTAAATAACTAGTACAAAAGCCCGTCCGTTGCTACGGGTAGAGACCATCTATGACACTGTGTATACTATCTATCGCATATAATATAAAAATGTCCTAAATTAGTGACGGCATCATATCTATTATTATCTCTGTCCATAAAAAAATATTTGTTTAAATTTAGATGTCTCGAGTCCGAGTTTACTAAGGGAGCAGTAAGTTTCTAAGATAAGTGACTGTAAAAAGTAAAGGAAGCCGGTCATCCTTATTTGTCTCTTCATTTAGTTACTGATTTGTGATCCAAAATTAAACCGATAATTGCCAAAGTGAAAGCTAACTTGTTAAATAGGTACATCACATTTTTTGGTGGCAATCAAAGATTGACTCGAGAAAATCATTCAGGGGTTTGATCAAACCGCTTGTTGCCAAAGAAAAAAAACTCTATCCAGAATTTTGCACAAATTTGTTCTTGTTAAATCGGTACTAAGGGAGCAGTAAGTTTCTAAGATAAGTGACTGTAAAAAGTAAAGGAAGCCGGTCATCCTTATTTGTCTCTTCATTTAGTTACTGATTTGTGATCCAAAATTAAACCGATAATTGCCAAAGTGAAAGCTAACTTGTTAAATAGGTACATCACATTTTTTGGTGGCAATCAAAGATTGACTCGAGAAAATCATTCAGGGGTTTGATCAAACCGCTTGTTGCCAAAGAAAAAAAACTCTATCCAGAATTTTGCACAAATTTGTTCTTGTTAAATCGGTAGCAGCAATTCCTTGGTGTCAATTTGTAGATTCAAATTTTTTCACGACTTAGCTCACCCGGCCGGCATTCTGTACACACAGGTCCCCCCCGCTAGCCTCTATCTCGCTCGCCTCATCCGTGCCATTCGTTGGATGCATCTTTTTCCAAATTCTGATCCAATTTTTCTCTTTAAGCATCATGCGCCGCGATGATGCAATTCTCGTTCAGTTCGCTCGCAATATCTTTCGCCCTTGTAGCCATCATCTGATTGTTGTTCCAAGGAGGCTTGCTAGATCCAGAAAAAATACGTATATAAATCGGTGGGACTTGGCATACAGCAGCGAGGTGGGACTATTTACATAAAGCATACGTGCGTGGCCCTTCCTTAAAATAAAAATTGCCCCACTCAAATTAACTCTTTCACGAGGAGTCAGATTTAGCATGATGGATTCAGCCCATTACAAATAAAAATCAGCCCACTCTGCTCTTCGGTAAGGCCTCATCCATCGAGTCCAAGCTAGGATAGCGATCCGGACGGAAAAACACACACAACGAGCCAACATGTTTTTAACTCAGCGGTGGCACTGCTTGTTATTTTGACAGAAAATATGGGTAATTTTAAAACGGACGAAAATAAAGGGGAGAAACCTTACTTCCTTTATTAATAGGTATAGGCTAGTACAATGCCCGCGCGTTGCGGCGGAACAAAATACGCAACATACTCAAATAACTACAGTATCTTGTAGTCAATACTAATTTTGGTTTAGATTCAACATGTTGCTTAC
The DNA here is from genome assembly GCF_022539505.1 of Lolium rigidum. Classification (NCBI taxonomy): domain Eukaryota; kingdom Viridiplantae; phylum Streptophyta; class Magnoliopsida; order Poales; family Poaceae; genus Lolium; species Lolium rigidum. The sequence goes on along the minus strand of NC_061509.1, from coordinate 128,165,648 downwards.
ACAAAAGTCGCTAAGCTTCGATACATCTATCAGGACCGGATAGGGTTTTTTATAAACATGTGTTTGTTATGCAGGTCTTTAAACGTGGTATCCCTAAGAAGTTTTTTTTTTTGGTATGAAATTAAATCTTTAGATAGGCTATGTGAAGTTCTAAAATGATAGTTCAATTTCGTTGCATATACGTATATGTTCTTACATGAGATGGTCTTTAGGAGATAGGCAAAACAACATGTACCAGGGGCCGGAACAATGATAGGGAGCGTCGGGTGTTCCGCGAGGACTTGGTCAAGCGGATCCAGGGGTTAGATGAGATGGCAGATGCTAATGGTTTGGATGAGGAGGGATGGGCCCTCCGATACAGCTTGGAGGATCAGATCATTGTGTTGGACAGCCTGGAGGAGGAATATTGGAAACAGAGGAGCAGAGTGCAGTGGACGCTTAAGGGGGACGCGTGCACGGCATATTTCCATGCCTTCGCCAACGGTAGACGCAGGAAATGCATGATTCCCCGCCTGATCACGGAAGCCGGGGAGATTTCCGTGCAACAGGACTTGGTAGATCACATATACGGGTTCTACCAGGGTCTCATGGGCTCGGTGGGGGAGGAGAAAGTGTTCTCCTTGGGCCCGGACCTCTGGCCGGTGGAGGAGCAGGTTTCTCAAGGGGAGAACGAAGAACTTGCACTCACTTTTACGCCGGAGGAGCTAGATGCTGTGCTCGCCGAGATGAAACCGGACTCGGCGCCTGGCCCTGACGGGCTACCGGTGGTGTTCTTTAAGAAGTTCTGGGAGATTCTTAAAGGACCCGTTCTCAACATCCTGAACGATTTTGCTCTAGGGAGAGTAGACATTGCACGCCTCAACTATGGTATCATCTCCTTAATCCCGAAGGTCAGAGGAGCGGACGCGATTAGACAGTACAGGCCTATTGCGCTCATCAACGTGATCTTTAAATTTATAGCTAAGGCGTATGCGACTAGACTGACCCCGATTGCACATAGGACGATTGATAGGAGCCAGACGGCCTTCATTAGAGGTCGCTGCTTACACGAGGGAGTGTTGGCTATCCACGAGATTGCCCATGAGTTACGGGTTAAGAAGCTCAAGGGCATTCTGCTTAAGCTGGATTTTGAGAAAGCATATGATCGGGTGAACTGGGAGTTCCTCCGTGAAGTCCTACTGAGGAAGGGTTTCTCAGCAGGGGTTGTGCACAGGTTGATGCAACTTGTCTCGGGTGGGCAGACGGCGATCAACGTCAACGGTGTGATTGGCCAATATTTCCGCAATGCTCGGGGGGTACGGCAGGGGGATCCCCTATCCCCCATTCTTTTCGACTTCATGGTTGATGCCTTGGCGGCCATCCTAACCAGGGCCAAGGAGAGCGGCCACATCCAGGGGGTTGTGCCACACCTGATTCCAGGGGAGTCACGCATCTCCAATATGCTGATGATACGTTGATCATGATTGAGCCTTCCGACATCGGGATTGCAAACCTCAAGCTCCTTTTGCTCTGTTTCGAGAACATGTCGGGGCTCAAGATCAACTTCACCAAGAGTGAGGCGCTTGTCACAGGGGTGGACGACGCGGAGCGGCGTAGGATCGCCGACTTGCTTAATTGCAACCTCGGGAGCCTTCCCATGTCTTATCTGGGCCTTCCGGTCTCGGATAAAACCCTCTCGGTAGGCCGATCGGTATTTCCTGACGGAGAAAGTGGGCCATAGGGTTGACCCATGGCAGGGACTCTTTCTGGCCTCTGCGGGGAGACTGGAGCTGACCAACTCGTGCCTGTCGAGTCTGCCGATGTTCGCAATGGGGATCTATCTTCTCCACGAAGCGACACACGGGGATATGAATAAATCCAGAGCCCGCTTCTTTTGGGAAGGAGCAGGGAATAAGAGGAAGTACCACATGGTCGATTGGGCGACGGTGTGCAAGCCACGGGAGCTTGGAGGATTGGGAATCCTTAACACAAAATTGATGAATATTGCGCTGATGTTGAAGTGGATTTGGAAACTTTACCAGGGGGCAGAGGGTCTATGGGCGGACCTGCTCAGAGCCAAATACCTTAGGGGGAACGATCTCTTCTCCCCGCTGGTGCCGACTAAGGGTTCCCAGTTTTGGAATGCAATACACAAAATCAAATGGTATTTCAAACTGGGCGCGAGGAACAGGGTTGCGAACGGGAGACGCACATACTTCTGGCTCGACTGGTGGACGGGGAAGGGTCCCTTGAGAGTGTTGTTCCCCCGCCTCTTTGAGTGCTGTGACAACCACTTTGCCACAGTTGCGGGAGTGCGGGATGCCAACGGGTGGCATATTAGGTTCCGGAGGACCTTTGGGACGGCGGAGGTTGTGGAATGGGAAAACCTTTGCAGGATCTTCGACCTTCATCCTTTCTCGGAGGGCGAGGACGAAGTCTCGTGGGCTCTTGAACCATCCGGGGCCTTTTCCACTAGGTCCATCTACGGATGTCTATCGCAGGGGGCGGTTGTGACTCACTTTAGGAAGGTCTGGAAGACGAGGGTGCCGCCTAGGATTAGGGTTTTCCTATGGCAACTCATCAGAAGCCGCCTTCCATCGGGAGTACAAGTGGCGAAGAGGAATGGCCCAACTAATGGGGCATGTGCCTTTTGTGGGGAACAGGAGGATTGTAACCATATCTTTTTCTCATGCTACCTGGCCAAGTTGGCATGGGCAGGAGCTAGGGAGCTCCTACGGTGTGATTGGAACCCAGCAGGGGCTGGGGAGTTCATCGCTCTTGTCCAAAGTCTTTCGGGGTCCCTTCGTAGGCTAGCCTGGTTCACCTTTGCGGCCCAATGTTGGGCGCTTTGGAACATTAGGAATAAACTAGCTATGGAAGGAAAGCTTATCAATAACCCTGCTGATGTCTTCTTCCACATGCACTCATATATGCAGCGCTGGAGGGTTCTGGTCAGACCGAGGGACCGTGCGACTCTGGATGTGGTGATGAAAGGGGTTAGGAGGCTCCAGGCGACAACGCGCGCACAAGCTGGATGAAGCCATTTGCTATCTTTGTTGCTGTGTGTGTGTGCTTGCGTCTTGTACTCCTTTGGCTTTGGTACTTGATCGAACGTTGTATGATCTTGATGTGTGGGGCTGGGTGAGGCCAGGATTTGGTTTGTAAGCTATCATACTCTTGTGGTTGCCGTTTGGCTTTATATATAAAGCCGGGCCTAGCCTTATGTTTAAAAAAAAAAAAAAAAAAAAACGGGATCGCGACTAGGCCGCGGCGGCAGTGATCTTATCCTCCGAATACGGTGCTGGTCCTGAACTCCTGATACGGTCAGTCAAGGGCGATTTCATCAGCGAGCTCACCTGTCCACCACCAGTGCGTTTCAGATCATGTTTTATCATCGTATCAGCCTCGATTATGGATACCATTAATTCTGGTGATCATGGTTCAGACAGAGGCAGCTCACAGCAGGAGGAGCCGATTCGCATACTCAGTTAATTTTTACTGATCCAATTTGCCTCATGGATTCCCGCTTTTGATGGTCATCGGCAATGGGGACAAACGCTGGCTGTAGTAAGTAAAGAGATTTCAGCAAAAACAGGTACAGTCTTAGGAATACAAAGCAAGATACTTCGGTGGAAGTCCCTGAATTGATCTATTTGATGGCTTTGGCCTGCAATGCGCTCTCTCACTAGCCGAATACAGAGCCTAGATCTTGATTCTCTATTTTCAAAGAACATAAAATCTATGGCAATATGTACAGGGCTGGCCTTGACTGATGATTTGATTCACTACGAAGAAAGCAACAGCTCCAGCAGTGAGCAACACCAGAAGGTAGGGCCACAACACGCTGGGCGGCGAGAGGCAATGCAGGTGGCCTGCGGGCAGATACACGCATTGTGCAGTCAGGGCGACCTGCCGATCTCCTTTTTTTCCAAACGACCCACGTGGGATCGAATTTTCATTACCATGGAGATAACGAAAATACAAGTCAGTTTCCAAAAGGAAGGGGGGGGATCGCCGCCTAATGCTAACGTTCAGGACGAATATTACAAACCAAGAAGTATGATTACAAGAACAAACGATAACTGGGAAACTGGGTAACACTCTAGATCGAACGCCAAAACGACTTCTTCAGGATGTTTTTTTGTATCTTCATGATTTATCACCAGAATCCTTATCCTCCAGGCGCAACTGAGTAGATTGTCCAGAACTCCTCGTAGGTGGATTTCCATCTCCCGCCGCAGCAGCAAGGCGCAGAAGTCCATCAGCTCCAGCACGAAGCTCCAAGGCGTCCTGCTCACCATGAAGACCTGACCAGTAGTTCATGAAAACTGCAGCGTAACTGATGATGTCAAACGGAGAGCTAATTAACTTTTTTTCAAAACAGGATTTATTTCTCAGTTTCCAAATGGCCCAACAAATAGCAGTCAAACCAGCAATCTGAGTGTTGCGACTAGCTTGAGAGAACTGAGGGAACCACCAGAAAAATTGGGAAAAACTCCCAGGTCGAGTAGGGGCTTTGATAGCAGTGGCTATAGCACTCCAGACAAACTTGGCAGCAGAGCAGCCAAAAAAGAGGTGAGAAATGGATTCATGTTCATTACAGAACTGACAGAAGGGGTCCCCAGGCCAATTGCGTTTAAGCAAATTATCTTTAGTGGCAATAGCATTATGCCAGATCAGCCACAGCCAGATTTTGATCTTTAAAGGAATTTTACTTTTCCAGAGATGCTTAAAGGATCTGTCCCGACCTCCACCACTGATCTGCTTATACACAGATTTTACAGTGAACTTGCCCTTTTTAGCCCATTTCCATCTGGGGGAATCTTTTTCCTGAGATAAATGAGTTTGATTCAGTAGCTGAAACAAGCCAGCCTCTTGAATAATCAAATCAGGAGGTAGCCATCTTCTGTAAGAAAATCTCCAGCCCATACTGGCTGCATCAGCAACAGTGATGTGTTGTTCATTGCAGATATCAAACAGAACAGGAAACATCTCCTTTAAAGGATTACTGCTGCACCAAGAGTCTCCCCAGAAACTAGTTAGTTCCCCATTCCCAACTTTCATTCTCCTGCCACAAAGGTACAAATCTTTAACTTTCAACATATCACTCCAAAGGGGAGAGTCTCCAGGTCTGTGTTTTGCATAGTAGATGCCTTTGTGGTTCAAGTATTTTAATCTCATAAAATCTTGCCAAGGACCAGTGTCATGCTCCAGTTTCCACCACCACTTGCACATCAGACTGATATTGAATCTGGAGAGATTTTTTACTCCCAGGCCACCTTTCTGTTTGGGTTTACAAATCCATCTCCACTTAACAAAGTGATACTTTCTCTTATCAGCACTACCAGCCCAGAAAAAAGACCTGATAGGCTTATCAACTTGCTCAATAGTTGTTTTGTGTAGAAGTCTCAAAGACATCTGATACACAGCAGTACTAGCAAGACAAGCATCAATCTTAATCAACCTCCCTCCAATGGACATGGAGTTACCAATCCAGCCACTCATCTTTTTCTTGGTTTTTTCCCCCAGGAATCTCATATCAGCTACAGAAGCTCTTCTGGCACAAACAGGAGTCCCCAGGTACTTGATGGGCCAATTACCTCTTTGACAATTGAATAATTCAGCATAGAAGGTTTGTTTAATATCATCTTCCAGAATCATCATAACTTCACTCTTCTCAAAGTTTATTTTCAAACCTGACATGGCTTCAAAGATGTAGAGCAGGAGTTTTAAGTTAACAGCTTGTTGAGCATCATCTTGCAGTAGCAAAATAGTGTCATCTGCATACTGAAGAATTGCAGTACCCTTCTGCACCAAGTTATCAGCTAGCCCAGTAATCAAGCCATTGGATTGTGCCAAGTGCACCATTTTGGCCAAGCTATTGGCAGCCATATTAAACAGAAAGGGGGCAAAAGGGTCACCTTGTCTCACTCCCTTATGACTAGTGAAATATGGACCCACCTTGTCATTGACTTTGACACTAAGGGTTCCACCAGCCACAGATTTCTTGATCCAAGTCAACCAGTTATCACTGAAGCCCTTTTGTTCACAACAATCAAGCAGGAACCCCCAGTTCACTTTATCATATGCCTTTTCAAAGTCTATTTTGAAGACAATCCCCTGTTTCTTCCTGAATTTGCTCTCCCTCAAAATTTCTTGAAGCAGCATAACTCCATCAGAGATGAATCTACCCTTGATGAAAGCAGTTTGACATGGAAGTAAAAGCTTACTCATCACTGGATTTGCTCTAACAGTCAGGACTTTTGTAATTATCTTGAAGAACACTTGGAGCAGACATATGGGCCTGAATTTTTGAATGATGTCAGCATCAGCAGATTTGGGAATCAAAGTGATAATCCCATAATTGATCCTACACAGGTCAATTTTGTGCTCAAACAAATCATTGAAGACATGCAGGACATCAAACTTGATAATATCCCAGCAATGTTGATAAAACTCAATGGGAAAGCCATCAGGACCAGCAGCTTTATTTTTCTCCATGTGGTCAATGACATCTTTAATTTCCTCCAAGGAAAAAATTGTGTCCAACCCAGCTCTATCAACATCATTCAATTTTTCTTCATCAGACCAGACATCTCCACTTAGCCTGATGCCAGAATCATTCACAGGACCAAACAAGTCTTTGTAGAAATCAGTGGCATGTTCCAGCAAAGCAGCATCACCAAGAACAATAGAATCACCTTTTTTCAAAGAGAAAATAGTTCTCTTCCTTTTACAACCATTAGCAGCCTTATGGAAGAAAGCAGAATTGCTATCTCCATACAGAAGACAATTCTCTCTTGATCTCTGTCTCCAAAATGATTCCTCATTATCCAGTACTTCCAACAAATTAAGTTGGAGGGAAGCCCTTCTTTCCCTTTGACTAGGAGATAAAGGTCCAATTTCTTCCAAATCCTCAAGTTCTTTTAACTCAGCAGTTATATCATTTTTCTTTTTAATATCAGCCCCTCTCAAATTGGCACCCCAACCTTTCAAAGATTTTTTGACATTTTTCAACTTTTTAATTATTCTGTCCAAGCTGTTACTGGCATACATCTGCTGTTCCCAACATCTCTTCACTCTGTCAAGGAAACTATCCTCTTTGAGCCATCTTTTTTCAAACCTGAAGTCCCTTTTTTTAACTTTGATATCAAGAGTATCAAGAATTAAAGGGTTGTGATCAGACATATCTCTTACCAGCTTGTGAACAGTTACAAGAGGAAAAAGATCTTCCCATGAACTGCTCATCAAGAATCTATCCAATTTCTCCAAAGTGGGATCACTTTGATTATTGGACCAAGTAAACTGGCCACCAGTCATATGAATTTCTCTTAGAGCACAAGTATTAATGATGGAATTGAAAATATCAGACCACTTGTTATGAGTCATAGCCTTGTTCTTCTCACTGGAAAATCTCAGAAGGTTGAAGTCACCCCCTACCAAAATTGGTAGAGTTTGATTGCTGCAAATATTCCCAAGTTCCACCAAAAAATCCTCTTTATCAGAGGCTTGAGCAGCTCCATAAACAATAATCAAGCACCACCTTACATTAATCTTCAGGTCAAGCAAAGAAACTTTGATGTGAAATCTGCCAACTGAAGTGTCACAAATGGTAAACCTGGATAGCCTAAAACCACCCAGGATACCTCCACTTCTACCCACTGAGCTGATCCATTTCCAATCAAACTCACCCCCAGGGTCAATTCTCCTGAGAAAAGCAGGAGAGTAGTCCTTTTTTATGGTTTCTTGTAGACCAATGAAATCAAGCTGTTGGTCTTTAATTAAATCAGCAAGATAAATGCTCATCCCTTTCTTCCCAACCCCTCTGCAATTTAAAGAGGCACCTATCATAGATACTTTGGGTTTTTCTTCCTTCTCCTGGTTCCAGCCACAATGCCACACAAAGGGTGGTCAATGTTGGCTTTCACCTGGGCAGCACTTGATTTTGACTGTGCCCCCACAATGGTGTCACTTGATTTTGATTGTGACCCATTCCTTCCAACCTTGCAAGCCGATTTATTGGCTTTCTTTTTTCTTCTGGATAAAACAGGAGTGAAGTCATCCAACCCCAGATCCCTGTCACTCTCACATGAAGTATCACCAAGACCCAGCAAGAGAACTTGGTCTGATATCTCAGGATTGATATGAACAGAAGATTTTTGCATATCAACTATATTATGTCTAGCAATTTCTAGATCTTTCAAGTAACTAACTTTTTCAAGAGAAAAAGAGGCAGGGTCAACACCCATCTCAAGAGCTCTAGACATGATAGATTCATCATCCAATAAAGCAAAATAATTAAAGGTGTTCAGATTTGTACCTGGGATGTTAGCAGATTCAACAGTCCCCATGGTCCTAGCACCAATTCTGACATTGTGAGTGCCCATAGAGTCAATTCTGGAGCTCATCCTGGGTGCAGGTTGCTGCTGACCACCACCAGCATTGAGAGAAATGTTGTCACCTGAAGAGACATTATCAATTGGAGGATTATCAACCTGGGAGAGGGGGTCCTCTTGAGACTCTGGTTCTGGCTGTGAGCCATCAACAGGAATAACAACAGCAGTTCTTTCATTTATAAGAGAAGGAGCAGCTAAAGCCAGAATCCCCTGTCCCTGTGTCAGATAAGGAGTGTCAGATCCCTGTGAGTTATCACTGCTGCCATAGTCAACCAACTCTTCAGAAGACTCATTGTTTTCATTCACATTTTCAGCAATAGGATCCAAGAATTCCTTATACTCCTTCTGGATTGTAAAAGCCTTGTCACTGCCAGAACTTGCCAGAGAGGTGAGGAACTGCTTATAAGAGTCAGCTGCCTTCTGAGAGGAAGAACTTGCACCAGAATGAGAAGGAAGGGATGCAAGAGCATCTACCACCTCTTTGTGCACATCAGTAAGTGAGGAGGGCTTGGTAGTCCCACAAGAAGATGGAATCTCATCAGAATGACAAGAGAGGTCCCTTTCAAATAGCTTCCTTTTACCAGTATCTTTCCTAGGAGCTTGAGAGGCTTGCATAGCAGATTGTCTATGAGATCCAGTATGGGTTCCAGTAACCTTTGGAGGAGCTGATTGGGATCCAGCATCTGAGTTCTGTAGACCCATTCTTTGTCTTTTAGGGGTACCTTGATCACCCTCAGTGCCTTGGACATCAGTATGAACAGCTGTCTTGTTACCAGTGTTAGAAGATGGCTCAAACAGCTCTCTGGAATATAAGAATTCATAGAATCCCTTTTTAATCTCACCAATCCTGGAATTGGGAACCAGAGATAAGTCCTGGCTGCCAATCTTGACTCTCACATAAGCAAAGTGCCTGAGGAAGTTCTTGTCAAGGGCTAGAGGCTTGCCAACAAGGCTGGCAGCATAGTAAACTGTAGATTTGTTTCTAAATTTCATAGGGATCCCTTTGATTCTGAACCAAGCCTCTTGCATAACAGAAATAGGCTCAATATCTCCAGCCCACTTCTCCAAGCTGATAATAGCACCAGGGACAGTACGCATGAACAATTTCCCAAAGTGGGCAAGTTCTTCAATAGCTTTTGCTGAAGGAAATCGAGTCCTGAACTCAGTAGCCGACACTTCCTTAGCAAAGAATCGCCAATTGATCTTCATCGACTCTGCCCAGACATTGAATTCATGCTCTATGTTTCTGCAATTCACCTCACCCTTTTCAACTGTAATGTGGGCATAGTTGAGCTGCTCAACTGGATAGTTATCATCATCAGGAACATGAATGGAATAAAACCCAGAGCCAAATTCTTCACTCCCGAAGAAAGGGGCATTGTACTCCCATGGATCACGTTCTTGACAAATGGAAATGTGATGATCTCCTCCACAGACAAAGCATGCAAGGTTTCTAACAGGAATATCAGGTCTTCTGCTTGCAGAAGGCATGGATGCAGGAGCTGGTGGTGGTACAGAGGACCCCACCGGCTCCGGCAGAGAGACCAGGGATTGAGAACTATCCGCGACCATAGCAGATCTATGCTGAGATTGATTTTGAGAGCCAGCTCCTAACGCATCTACAGCAATAGTATTAGATGATGGCAAGGAGGGGGCTACAGGACTTACATCAGCAGATCTGGTGGAGTTGGGGTTGGAAGAAGCTCCAGGAACCATCTCAGTGCGGTGTGCCCATCTATCACGAGCACGCAGATCATCTTCCTTGCGAGATCTTTCCGCCAGAGCACGTTCACGCGCGACACGCTCTGAGATGCGAGTCGCTTCGCGTTGTCGTTCTTCATCAAGGCGACGGCGCTCATCAGATCTTCTACGTTCCTCAAAGCGGAGACGCTCTTGATCCGCCAGTCGCCGTTCTTCATCACGCTGTCGGATCTCCTCGTCACGACGCCATTCTTCATCACGGCGGCGCTCCGCCTCCCACCGTCGTTGTTCATCTCTTCTATCAGCTTCAGATCCAGGTCGCGGACGGTAGCCGAAGTAGTTATTCCTCCTCGGAGGAGATCTGCGCGATCCTCCGAGCCGTCGATCCATCCGCGGGAGAGCGGTGATTTGAGCGTAGGATCTACTATCGCCGGCGACCGTCCCAGACCAGCGGCGGAGAGGCTGTGGGTGGGTGAGATCCGATCTGGAGGAAGGAGGCGATGCAACAAAGACAATCGCTCCGGTGCCAACTGAACTAGGGTTAACACAAACCCTCTCCGCAGATCGGTGAAAAGGCGATCCGCTATGAACAGTGATGGGCTGAGGCCCAACCAAAGCCGCCATTGCCGCATCTGGAGAAGCTCCAACACCATCGCGTGGAGAGATCTGCGAGCAGCTGCGGGCCGTGCTGTAGCGAGAGCGTTGGGCTCGACCCAGAAAAGCTCGGTCCAACCCACCACCCAGTTTCGGACCAAACAAAATATGAACGCCATCGAATTCCCGCGCGGACCCGATCGGGATATCTGCAAAATTGAAATCAACTTCAGAGATGAAATTACGATTCAGATCGCAAAACCTAACCACCGAAGAATCCCAAGAAGCTATCCCCGGAGTTCGGATGATGATCCCATCACGAACAAATCGAAGGACTGCAGCTCGCTCGACAATCGGTCGCGAATAGCTGGAGATCTGCGGAACAGAGAGGTGAGGAGGCGGTTGTTGCTGACGGGGAGGAGGCGGTTGTTGCTGATGGGGAGGGGAGGCAGGGGCGGCGGCGGTGAGCGCCGAGGCGGACGGCGGCGCGAGGTTACTTGGGGTGGACGTCATGCCGGCGTCCAGGCTAACTCAAGGCCTAAACTGTGTTCACCTGCCGATCTCCTGGCCGAGATTTTTTCTCGCATCTCCCAAACAGCCGATCGATCAGGTGAGGTTCTACCTTTGCTCACGTCATCGTCTATTTTATTTGGAGTGGAACAGGCTTGACGTCTTTGTACGACACTTCTGTTTAGATCCATACCTCTCTCTTATATTGATTTTTAACTGCGAGTATATTCTAAAATAGAATACTAAAATTGTTATATCAACTCACTAATGACTTGTCGATACAGAAAATGGTTCAATGCCATTAGAAAATTGATAAATCAGTTCATATATTTGTATGTACAACAGAGTACAGACTACTTAAACATGAAGAGATGGACAAGGACATTGCATCTCATTTACGAGTATGTAATATTATGTGAAGATTTCAGAAATATAAATAGAATTTATGTTTTCCCGCAAAAAAAAATAGAATTTATGTTGTTTGTGCGCCTTTATGAATTTATTTCTGTTGTGCTTTTTACAAAAAAAATTGTTATACACATAACATTGTCCTATTAGAGAAGTGGTATTAAAAAATATATATGTTAGGTGTCCCACCTAGCATAAAGTCTTAGCCCCACTAATATTCCACAGTGCATAGATAAAAAAAGACCAGCGATAAAAATGCATGGTGAAACCAACCTAGAGGGATCGTACTCACGAAAACATGCTTCTAGCCCCTTTCATTTCACGGTTTTGCCTTTATATATTTAGGTATATCTTTTTTTTATGTAGTCATCTTATAAATATTCTTATGTATGTAGAACAGTTTAGTTTGCAAGAGCAATATTTTTGTTTTCTATTTTAAAGTTACATATTTTGCTCTTCCGCAGCAGCGCGCGGGCATTGTCCTAGTTAGGTACTAGGAAAATTGCCCGCGCGTTGCTACGGGTTATATATTCATTGGCTTATAGGTGTACCTCGAGATTTTCCTGAGGTCCGAGAATTGCCCACGGCATCATGAATATCACCGCAAACATCCTTCAAAGAAACTGTGCAAAGTAACAAAGCACGATGTGGACTCGCATTTTTTTTTTTTTGGTTAAGTTAGCTCAAATTCATCAATATTGGCCAAATCATAAAGGAAATCCTCTTTTTAGTATAGTTAGCTCAATTCATCAATCTTGGTAAAAGAAATAAAGTCACTATCAACTTGAAGCATGAACTCATTAATCCGGACTCGAAAGAATACCCATAAAAATAAATGTGCAAATATTAAAAACTATTTGTTACATACATATATTATAACCTGAAAATATTGTTGAGAACCTGGGTACCCGGGCTATTAAGAAAGGTTTTCTTGTGTTATTTCCCCAACCATATTGCTAGGAAAATAAGTTTTCTATAGTCAACAATGCTCTTTCTCACTTAAATACATGGTCTCAAGTAAAAGTATTTTCTTGTAGAGTACAGTATGTTATTTGTGGCATGAAGATCGAGAAGTCATAAATTTCTTAACACCAAATTTAGTTACCAACAAGCATCAGAACATATTTCGATGTAGATTGCCATGACGCCCAACAATCCCCGCCGGCAAATTCTGCATAGCAAGCTTTACATCCAAACTTTAGTTGTTCCAAAATGACATCCAATTGTAGTTGGTTCCATAATAAAATTGAACAACAAGATTTGGAGAAGCATGACCATGCTTATTTGAAGAAACAAACATTAAGATAGCAAACTATCCCGACCCCCTGTGTCGCCCTCCTCTGGCGACCAGGGGGAAACCCTAGCCGCCGCCGCCGCCCCAGGCTCCCCACCTTCCTCCCTTCCCTCGCCGCCGCTGGAGGGGGGCCGGCAAAGCCGCGTGCCCCCCAAGGAAGGTGGCGGCGGGGCGTTTCTTCCCGTCCCGCGTCCATGGAGAGAGGGAGCTCGCTCGGGCGCGGCTCAAGGACGGCGGGTGCTGCGGCGTGCGGCCGGCGCGGCGGCGTGCTGGGGGCGCGGCAGCGTGCGGCGGGCGTGGAGGTGCTTCGGGCCCCTGGCGGCGCGGTGGTGGCCTGCCGTCGTCGGCGGCGCGGTGGGACTGGACGGGCGCGGGGAGCGGCGCACGGGAGATCTCCGGGCTTCCGCGTCTCGAGGCTGCGGGCGGGCGCGGCCACTGCTAGCCGCTGGCCGCGAGAGGGGCTCCGGCGGTCGAGGGCGGCCGGGCCAGATCTGGGCCCCTGGCCGTGGCGGCGCGGCGGCTGGCCGGCGCGGGGGCCCCTGGCCGTGGAATGATGCGGCGGGCTGCTACAGCTGGGTGGCGGAGTGCCGGGGCGGTGCCCCCGGGCAGCGGCGGTGGCCGCGCGAGGTGCTCCTGGGGGCTGCGAGGGGCTCTGATGTGTTGCCGGAGCGGCGACCCCGGGCAGCGGCGGCGTGTTGGTGGGTGTGTGCAGCGGCTGTCTTCGGCGTTCGTCCTCGAGCCTCGTGTCGGTGTTGGTCGGCGTCCCCTCTATGTGGCGTTCCGGCGGCGCCCACGGTGATCTTCGGCGGTACTCCGTTGGTTTCGGGCTGTTCTGCCCTCTGCGCGTCGGCGGCTACAGGCGGTTGGAGGTGGTGGTTTGTGCCGGTCCTTGTTGGCGGGCGCGAGGTCTTGGAACTCTTCGCTGGGCGAAAGCTCTGTCTTGGCGGCCGGCCAGGACCGACGACGGTGACGCCTGTGGGCGCCGCATACTTCTTGAAGGCGTCGTCGTAGCGGGTGTTTCTTGTTCTCCGCTCGGGCTCTCCGGGGAAACCCTAGATCCCTCGCAGGATCGGGCGTGGGCGGCGCTTTTGCGTCGCTTTGCCTCTTGAGGCCACGCTTTGGATGTCCACCGGACAATGGGACTTGTGGAGTGTTCTGGTGGTTTCGGCGGAGGCGGGTTCGTTTTCGGCCAGGCGGGGTGCGGCCTCGGGGCCGGCGTGGTAGTTGGAGCGGTGGCTCCGGTCTTTAGCCTCCGCCTGTTGCGTTGAGGTGTGGTGTCGACCTGGCTGGTCGTCGACCCGTGTGGAGCGCAGCCTCGGGGCTGGCGTGTGGTGTCGTGTTGTAACGGTTTTTCGGCCAGTTTTCCTCATAAACGGGCCAACTCTTTTCTCCTATATCAATGAAAGGCAAAGCTTTTGCCTCGTTTCAAAAAAAAAAAAAAAAAAACATTAAGTCCGCTGAGCTTCTTAAAACTAATAAAATCAGGCGCTGGCGATTTACACAAAAATAACCCAAAAGTGGAAGAAAAGCACAGACTGACCCTCCGGCGAAACTATTTCACCAATCTAACCCTTTTGTGTGGCGCCCCTCTCAAGGGCGCCACACATGCCCATGTGGCGCCCACGGCGCCGGCGCCACACACCCATCCTACGTGGCCCGTCGACGCCGAGCTGGTGACCCCGATCCGACGTGGCAGCACGAGTGGCGCCGCTCCGGCCGGCGCCACACTTTGAAAGTGTGGCGCCCCGGGAAGGGCGCCACACATTGACTTAAGTTTGGGCGCCGCGCGCGCCCAGCCCGACCCTTCTTCTTTCTTTCTCTTCTTCTCTTCCTCCTCCCCAACCCGGTTCTCTCTCTCCTCCCTCTCCCCCACCAAATCCACCACCAAATCGTCGGATCTGTCCGTGGAGATCGTTCCCCATCCATTTGTCAAGGTAATCTCCTTCAAATCTTCTCCATTCATCCACTAATTTCATAGATCGGGCTAGATTTGGACATGAACCCTAGACATGTTTTCTTTCTTTTGTGCACTCTATATTGTATTGTTTGTGTTGGAGATGGTAGCCTCATGTATGCATGTGTTTGAACCATAGATGTGTAGAAATCTACATATGAAATTTCACATGTATGTGTATGAACTCTATGTATGTATGTGTATGTATGTGTATGAACCCACATGTATGCCTAGTATTTGTGATGGAGTTACTCATATTTGTTAGTTGAATGGATCGTAATATGGTTCAAAAACGTAAACATGTAGGATGGCCGGTGCCGGTGGACGGGGAAGGGCGGCCGCCGCGGTCCTGGGCGCCCCGGGCCGGGGAAGGGGCCGCCGCGGTGGAGCAGCAAGGGCCCCACGATCACCGTCACCTGCATCCTCCTCGTCTTCGCATGACGAACGCCGCCTCGAGTTCCTCCTCCGCATCGACGACGACCCACTCGGCATCAAGCGGCTACCGGACAAGTTCGCCGAGTTCGTCGACGCGCGTCGAGCCGGCGCACTTGCAGCTACGGGAGGCTAGCCGCAACTTCGCCGCTGGCCCGTGGAGGTCCTGTTCGACGGGCAGGGCAAGATGTACCCGCACACGGGGTGGGACAAGTTCGCCCGTGACCTCCACCTCGAGCCCGGGTGCCGGCTCACCTTCTCGTACGAGGGGGACGGCGAGATGATCGTCAAGGTGTTCGACGACACCGCCTGCCGTGTGCACTACCCCCACACCGGCGAATCCGGCTCCGACACCGATAGTTAGAACGTCGAGTGTTGTCAACTCTATCTTCGTTGCTTCGTGTTGTTTGAATTCTATCTTAAATTGTATGAAACTATGTGCTACGATGTTAGGTATGATGATGTTATGTCGATGATGTGTGTACGAAATGGCTGTTGATATGATGTGTGTATGATATAGCTTTTGACATGATGGCAGCTTTGTTGGAATATGGTAGGATTTTCCATGGTTTTAACACATGTCAATGAGTGGCGCCCTTCCCACTGGCGCCACATTGCACAGTGTGGCGCCCGTGGCATCGGCGCCACAGATGCATGTCTAATTGCACAAAACATACGTAAGACAAATCGTACGGGACTTAGCCGTTTTGGCGACCCTCTTTGTGTGGCGCCCGTGGCACGGCGCCACGCAGGCATGTGTGGCGCCGATGCCACGGGCGCCACACAAAGAGGGTCGCCAAAACGGCTAAGTCCCGTACGATTTGTCTTACGAGATGTTTTGGATCCAATAGCTCATATAAGTTGGCATGTGTGACGCCGACGCCACGGGCGCCACACAAGCACATGTGGCGCCGGGGAGAAGGGCGCCACACAAAGAGGGTCGCCAAAACGGCTAAGGACTTATCGTCCGGGGCCCCCGGATGTTTTCGACCCAATAGTTCATATAAGTTGGCACGTGTGGCGCCGATGCCACGGGCGCCACACTAGCATTTGTGGCGCCAGTGGGAAGGGCGCCACACATTGACTTGTGTTAAAACCATGAAAAAACCTACCATATTCCAACAGTTTTGACAACAAGAACATTGCACTGAATATGTACCACACATTGACACAAGCATAATGGTTCAAATGACAAATAAGGTTCGACGACATCAAGGTTTCAATTACAATAAGGTTCAACGACACGAAGGTTCGAGAAGATCAAGGTTCGGACAACATAAAGGTTCGACAACAAGAACATAGCCAAAGGGACATCACTGCGTCGCAAAGGCTCCCTCCCCCCTTGCCTTCTTCTTCTTAGCTTCTTCAGCCAATTCTTCCTTCTCCCTTAAGTCACGAGCCAACTGAACGACCGAATCGAAGAAGTGGTGGTGCTCCTCCGTCTTTGCAGCTTCCGCTTGAGCTCTCTCCTCCTTGATGCGTTCAGCCTCCCTAGCCACCTCCTCTAGGTGCATCCTATTGGCCCTCTCCCTCGCAATTTGCTCAAGTTGGCAGCTCCTCGAGAATTTTATCCGTGCCTCGCGGTCCCGTTCGGCCTTCAGCTTGGCATTCCTCCTCTTGTGGAACAATATGTATTCCTCATACTGTTTTTGCATACGGGCACTCTCCGCCATCTTCTTGTCTTCCTCCTCCTTCTTCTTCCTCTCTAGTGCTTCCTTCTCCTTCTTCCGCACCGTCCTTACCGCCTCCTCCCAAACGGACTCCTCCTTCTCATTGCCCTCCCATGCTCCCTTCCCCTTGGTGGGTTGACTTGCCATACCTGTAAACCAAATTGAAAAACCAAAGTTAGTCATGGAATATGAAAATAGAAAGTACAATGCAAGTAGTAACTTCGAGACACATACGGATAAGGCCCCGCTAGGTATCGTAGCATACTAGCACTCGCGACGGCCACCTCTACTAAGCCCTACGTGAATCCTTTGTTGCCTTGGAGCTTGTCGCCATTGTGGTTGATGCCTTGAGGCTTGTTGCCTTGGACCTTGTTGCGTAGGAGCTTGTTGCCGTTCGGCTTGTGTGCTTGGAGGAGGTTGACGCGTTTGGCTTGGAGGAGGTTGACGCGTTTGGGTTGGAGGAGGTTGACGCGTTTGGCTTGGAGGAGGTTGACGCGTTTGGGTTGGAGGAGGTTGACGCGTTTGGCTTGGAGGAGGTTGACGCGTTTGGCTTGGAGGAGGTTGACGCGTTTGGCTTGGAGGAGTTTGACGCGGTTGGCTTGGAGCTTGTTGGCTTGGAGCTTGTTGGCTTGGAGCTTGTTGGCTTGGAGCTTGTTGGCTTGGGGTTTGTTGGCTTGGAGGTTGATTTGAAGCTTGTTGGCTACTTGATGCTTGACTTGTGCTAGCATCATTGCCCTTTGATTTTTTGCCGGATGTGCACTTCCTTTTATTGTGGCCCTTACTATTGCAGGATCCACAATTAGTTGGCTCGCGAGCTTCTTGGAATAACCTGTTTCCGGAATGACCCCATCTATCCATATCTCCGTGATACCTCTTTGTCTTTCTTCTTCCACGTTTCACAACCTTCCATTCCGGATCTGGCCAAACTTGCACTCCATGATACTCCGGCCATTGTGATTGATCCAAGTAAGGACAAAACCTTGGAGCCCATGTCCTCTTTGTGGCTTCGATTGAGAACTCGGACTCCCGAACGGTGAGCGGGTTATTGTAGTCGACACGTCTAGTGCGTGCCGCCGTTAGCAAGTGGGAGCAAGCCAAATGAAGCAAAGAGGGCCTCCTACATGTGCATTCACATGTCTTTAGGGACACACGGAAAGCCCGGCCTCCGTGTTGGACACCACCTTGTGTGGTGCCCCCCGGCTCATTCACTTGGTAAACCCAGTCAACATTATCATAACATGTAGCCGTTTGGGAGTCGGCCTTCCTCGCCCGAAAATCCATGAACTCTTGAACCTTCTTTGGGAACTCGGCATTCAAAGCAATTTCCTTCTCTCGTTTCATCGGTGTAGTTCTGGAAATAGACATTCAACTTCTCGAATGTGTATTGAATGATTGCCGTCACGGGCAATGCACGGACACCCTTCAAAACATTGTTGAAGCACTCGGCCATGTTGCTTGTCATTTGGCCATATCTCCTCCCATCCTCATCATAAGCTCTTGCCCACTTTGAGTTAAATACGAGGTGTCTATGAAGAAACTCTTGACCACCCGCGTTGAGGTCTTTGTGCTTCAGCAAGCCGTTGTATAGGTTTGCGAAGCGGCGCTCCGAATAAGCGAGGCAACAATCTTGAAGAAGGTCAGACAACTCTTTGCTCTTGCATGCCCGGTAGAAGTTCGCACAAAAATGCCTCATGCACCATCGGTGATGCAAGGGAGCATGCCCGGGAATTGTAACCTCCACCGCATTGAGAATTCCTTGATGACGATCGGAGATGACACACACTTCCTTTGAGGGTGGTATGACCCTCGTCCTCAATATATGGAAAAACCATTGCCAGTTATCATTGTTCTCAATCTCTACCAATGCAAAAGCCAATGGTACTAAACGGTTGCTTGCATCACTTGCTATTGCCACCAATAGTGTGCCCTTGTATTGACCGGTCAAGAAGGTACCATCCACGGCTATGACGGGCCTACAATGTTCGAATGCCCTCGTGCATTGCTGGAATGACCAAAATGCACGGTGAAATACCCTCACTCTTTTACCATCATGCAATGTCATTTTGGTTGCGGAAGGCTCGACCACATGCACCATGCCCGGGTTAGTTGCGGCCATCGCTAACAACAATCTAGGGATACGGTTGTATGCTTCCTCCCAATCACCATACAACATCTTGAATGCGGCTTGTTTGGCCTTCCATGCCTTCCCGTACTTGACGTCGTAGGCAAACCGGGATTTGACCGTATCTTGCACGGACCTAATGCTCATGATAGGAAGTGATGATATCTCCGCCGAGAGCTTGTATGCAATGAACTCGGATGTGAGTTGACGGTGGTCCGGCTGTGCATCCTTGCCATCAAGCTTCGGTCCCCAGCACATGTGAGTGGCTACACAACTTGTTATGTGCCAAGAGGGCCCTTTTTTGAAAGGTCGTGCACGGACAACCCATGGGCACCTTTTATCCACACATTTTAGCGTGTACCGCTTCTTCAAGTCCGAGTGAACAACGATGTAAGGGCGATGATGCTTAATGGAGAACTCCTTCAACCATATCTTCAATTCCAAGAAGGTATCAAACGTGAGCCCTTTAGAGATCATAGACGTCGTAGCTTCCACATCTCTCTTGGATAGTGGCCTAGCTCCAAGAAGTAAACTTTTACCACCATCAACCACGGCTCCATCCGCAAGACTAACATCACGGAACAATGGTACCCGGATATCCCGTCCGGTTACCTTCTTGAAGATCTCGGCTCTTTCGGCTTCCTTAGCGGTGAAGCCATCCTCGTCAACCTCCTCTTCAGGTCCATCATCATCCGAGTCCGACGCATAGCATCGGGAATAAGGAATGGAGTGGTCCATCTCCTCTTGCGTCCAATATTTATCCAAATCACCCACATTGTTGCCATTCATCTCGAAACAATCATCACCATCTTCGTGCTCATCATACTCATTATCCAACGGAGGTTGTTAGGCAATGGGAGATTGGACAATGGGAGATTGGGTGGCCTCTTCTTGGCTCATGGGTGGAGGAGTCCTGTCTCGAACGGGGGAGGAGGGCCGGTTAAGGTCAAGCTCGATACGAGCCTCAACCGTCTTGGTTGCAAACAACTCCAAAGCCTTATCTTGTGACCCGGCCACCGTCTCCTTGTAAATGGACCAACGTTGCTCGGAGTTGATACGCATTATCTTCCAACGGGTGTGCATTCCAAACCCCACATTATGCCTTCCCTCTAGCTCAATACCATCATTTGGCTCATTCCAATTCAACTCAACCCTAACTTGTGCTACCACCTCCGCAAAGCTAGGGCTAACGTCAAACACCAAGTCAACCTCTTCCGGGTCCGGCTCTATGTTTCCCTTCAAGTAAGCATCCTTGTCCACATGATGAACATGAACAATTCTTTCCATCCCCCTAGCATAATGGGAACAACACATACACACATGTGTTCATTAGATACCATAATCAACATAATCTACCCATACAAACTAGCACACTACCATTTCTTCTACTTCAACAACCCTAACATCCAACCAAATCCATCTCCACCCTCAAATCAACCAAATCCACATCTAGGGTTTCACATATAGATTGGAGCAAATACACAAAATCAATGGATGAAAAGAGGGGAAACGGAGGAGATTACCTCAAGCAACGAGTTGGGAACGATCTCCACGGACAGATCCGACGATTTGGTGGTTGATTTGGTGGGGTGGAGAGAGGGGAGAGAGAAAACCGGGCGCCTTTGGAGGAGAGAAGAGGAACAGAGGAAGAAAGAAAGAAGAGGGTCGGGCTGGGCGCGCGCGGCGCCCAAACTTAAGTCAATGTGTGGCGCCCTTCCCGGGGCGCCACACTTTCAAAGTGTGGCGCCGGCCGGAGCGGCGCCACTCGTGCTGCCACGTCGGATCGGGGTCACCAGCCTCGGCGTCGACGGGCCACGTAGGATGGGTGTGTGGCGCCAGCGCCGGGGCGCCACATGGGCATGTGTGGCGCCCTTGAGAGGGGCGCCACACAAAAGGGTTAGATTGGTGAAATAGTTTCGTCGGAGGGTTAGTCTGTGCTTTTCTTCCACTTTTGGGTTATTTTTGTGTAAATCGCCTCAGGCGCTAGCTGTATGGCCTACCTGATTCCAGATTCGACTGAGCAACTATAGCTTTTATATTCTGGAACATCCTATAAATAAACTACAAATAAATTGGCAGTCTCAAATCCTGTACGTTTCAGACCGATCTGATACGAAACGTTGTATGGTTGAGAGCGCGCTTCAGGAGTTCAGGCCCTCGACCACGGCTGCAAGCCTGCAACCCGCCCCGCTCTTTTTTTTCTGCAATCCGCCCCGCTTGCCAGCAGTGGCGTTCGAACAACATCATCCCACCCATGTTTCATCTGCTTCAGGTAGATAACCTTCAAGAGAACAACACCCTACTTGTGCTCTGCTCCCTCCTGCTGCATCGCGATGGCGGCCGTGGCCATAGTCCTCAACACGCTGCCCACTGACGCTGGATTCGGCGGCGCGGTAAATAAAGGATCAACGGCAGGCTGAGCCTCTGCTCCTCCTGGCCTCGAACGATCTAGGGATGGCCTCTGCGATGGATCATGCCGATGCGGTCGGGAGGCGGCGGCGGACTCCAACAGCGAGCGTCGCGGACTCCCGGGCAGTGGTGCCATGGATCCTCGGCTGGTCGCCAATGGAAGCTGGCGAGTCCCTGAGCTGGGCAGTGAGCGGCGTGAAACTAGGAGCGATCCGGGAGCCGGTGCGCCGCCATGGTTTCAACGGATTTGGAGCACGGCAAAATCGATGGAGGAAACGGTAGCAGGGCTTGACCTTTAAGCACGGAATTTACAGCCGAAATTGGAGTCTCGATCGGATCGAGTGATCTCTTTCTTGATCAGGAACGATGGAAATTGTTCTTCGTGGTGTTGTTCTGCTCTTGAGGAACTTGTTGCGGACTCCTCTCTTGTCCCTCAAGCTTGGATCCGGCCCATTGGGAGCCCACTTCGTGAACGTACTAAACCAAAC
Source organism: Lolium rigidum (assembly GCF_022539505.1). Taxonomy (NCBI): domain Eukaryota; kingdom Viridiplantae; phylum Streptophyta; class Magnoliopsida; order Poales; family Poaceae; genus Lolium; species Lolium rigidum. The sequence continues at coordinate 128,143,691 of NC_061509.1, read as the reverse complement.
GAACCCGACAGAACGAATCGAATCGTTTTTACATTATAAGCGGTGGCAGTGGGGTAATTTTCACCAACTCTGGGGGTAATAATAGACGGACGAACAAGAAGCCTTATTTTCTTTATTATTAGGTATAGATAGAGGTATAGATTCTATCCTCCAAGTGAAATACATAAAGATCGGAATCAAATATATATATTTTTTGCCTCAAGATGGAGAGAGTATTGCCCATGCGTGGGGGAGATTGAAGTCACTAATGCTCAAATTCCCCATTCATGAGCTCCCCAAGAAATTGTTATTAGTAACTTCTATGCAAGGGTTTCTCTTCATGATAAGGATTTATTGGATGCTTCTTGTTCTGGGTCATTTACACATATGAAAGAAGAAGCTAAATGGGATCTTCTCGACCGCATTCAGGAAAATACTGAAGGATGGGAGAATGATAAAGGAAGAAAGTCATGTATTAATTATGATTATGAATGCATTGAATTTTTTATGCAAACTGATAACTTTCGTAATACTAGTGCTGTTTACGGTCTTGATTCTCAAATTCTGCAAATTGTTTTAAGGCGTTTGCCTCTTATCTTGATGTTTCCAAAAAGGAGTGGAATAAGTACCATGCACCTTATAAAGATATTGTTAATTATGTTCCTGCTAGAAATATTGAGGTTTGTACTGCTGATCGTGTTTTGCCTGCATCTTATATTGAGAAAGCACCTTTTCCTGCCAAGGTAAAGGAACATTCTATTGTAACTAGTGTGGTTAATAAAAGTAAAAAAAGAAAGCTATAGAACATGATGAAAATAACTATTGAACCTGCGGTAGCAATAATAAAAGACTTGGTTACTGAAAATGTAGAAGATGGACATATTATTTTCTGTGAAGATGCTTCTAATATTGTTTCACATCCTAGTAAATCCAAGAAAACTAGTGTTCATTTACTTTCTGTCAGAATAGGTGATCATTGCTATTATGGTTTATGTGATATTGGTGCAAGTTCTAGTGCTATTCCTTATGAGCTTTACAGGAAAATTATGCATGAAATTGGTTCTTGTGAACTTGAAGAAATTGATGTGGTTATTCACCTTGCTAATAGAGAGACCATCTCTCTGATTGGTATTGTAAGAGATGTGGAAGTTTTATGTGGTAAGATTAAATATCCTGTTGATTTTCTAGTACTTGGTTCAGCTGCTAGTAGGACTTGTCCTATAATTTTTGGTAGACTTTTCTTGAATACTTGTGGTGCTATTATTGATTGGAACAAGGATAAAATTCTTACTAAATTTTATCGAGAGTCTTATGAGTTTAATTTTTCTAAGTTTGCTAAAGCTCCTTATAAAACTGAATTGCCTAATGAAGATTTTAGAGGTGAACAACTTGCTTCTATCGCTCTTGGTCCTAACAATGCTTCGCAGCAATATATGGAGGACCACGATAGTGAGCTTTTTATGGAGGAAAGAAATGAAATTGATGAGGGTTTTCTTCGTCAACCGGAGATGCTTAAGCATGATTTACATGTGGAAGATTTGGGTACCACACTACCATCCCAAGGAGGATCTTGTTTTTGATTTTAAACCTTTACCTGATGATCTTAAATATGCTTATATTGATGATAAGAAAATATATCCTGTTATTATTAGTTCTAAACTTTTAGGATAGGAAGAGCAAAGATTATTGGGAGTATTGAAGAAGCACCGAGGAGCTATGGGATATACTCTTCATGATTTGAAGGGGATTTCTCCTACTATATGTCAGCATGCTATTAATATGGAATCAGATGCAAAACCAGTTGTTGAACATCAAAGTCGTTTAATCCGAAGATGAAGGATGTGGTAAGAAATGAGGTATTGAAACTTCTTGATGTTGGTATTATTTATCCTATTGCTGATAGTATATCAGTTAGTCATGTGCATTGTGTCCCTAAGAATGGAGGAATTACTGTTGTGCCTAATGAGAATAATGAACTTATTCCTCAAAGAGTAGTAGTTGGGTATAGGATGTGCATTGATGATGACCCACAAGTATAGGGGATCGCAACAGTCTTCGAGGGAAGTAAAACCCAAATTTATTGATTCGACACAAGGGGAGGTAAAGAATACTTATAAGCCTTAACAACTGAGTTGTCAATTCAGCTGCACCTGGAAAAGCACTAGCAACAGGGGTGAT
>NC_061509.1:128112102-128141434 GCF_022539505.1 Lolium rigidum | reverse complement strand
CTCTTCTTCGGTGTTCTGGATGCTTCGGGAAAAATAGGAGGTTTGGTCTTCGTTTCGTCGAATTCCGAGAATATTGCCCGAACAGCCTTTACGGAACCAAAAACAACGAGAAAACGAGAACGCGGCACTGTGGCATCTTGTTAATAGGTTAGTTCCGGAAAATGCATGAAATCATCATAAAGTGCAAGCAAAACATGTAAGTATTGTCATAAAACAAGCATGGAACGACAGAAATTATGGATACGTCGGGGACGTATCAATTGACTTTAGAAAAGTTAACAAAGTTACTAAGAAAGATCATTACCCTTTAGCTTTTATTGCTCAAATGTTAGAAAGGTTGTCTAAGAAAACTCAATTTTGTTTCCTTGATGGTTATTATGGGTTTTCTCAAATTGCTGTTAAGAAGCAAGATCAAGTGAAAACTACTTTGACTTGTCCTTATGGAACTTATGATTATAGACGTATGCCTTTTGGTTTGTGTAATGCTCCTGCTACATTTCAAAGATGCATGTCTGCTATCTTTCATGGTTTTTGTGAAGAAATTGTGGAAGTATTCATGGAGTATTTCTCCGTCTATGGGACTTCTTTTGATAACTGATTGCACAGTCTTGATAAAGTTTTGCAGAGATGTGAAGAAACTAATCTTGTTCCTAATTGGGAGAAGTGCCACTTTATGGTAAATGAGGGAATTGTTCTTGGACATAAAATTTCTAAAAGAGGAATTGAAGTCGACAAAGCCAAAGTGGAAGCAATTGAGAAAATGCCCTGTCCTAGGGATGTTAAAGGTATTCGTAGTATTCTTGGTCATGCTGGTTTCTATAGGAGATTTATTAAAGATTTCTCTAAAATTTCAAAGCCTCTTACTGATCTTCTCTAAAAGGATGTACCTTTTGTTTTTGATGATGACTGTAAGGAAGCTTTTGAAACTCTAAAGAAGGCTTTAACTAATTCTCCTATTGTTCAACCACCTGATTGAAATTTACCCTTTGAAATTATGTGTGGTGCTAGTGATTTTGCTGTAGGTGTTGTTCTTGGACAGCGAGTAGATAAGAAGTTGAATGTTATTCATTATGCTAGTAAGACTCTTGATGCTACTCAAAAGAATTATGCTACTACTGAAAAAGATTTTGTAGCTGTAGTCTTCGCTTGTGATAAGTTTAGACCTTATATTGTTGATTCGAGAGTTACTATTCATACTGATCATGCTGCTATTAGGTACCTTATGGAAAAGAAGGATGCTAATCCTAGGATTATTAGATGGGTGTTTCTTTTACAAGAGTTTGATTTGCATATTGTAGATAGGAAGGGCGCTGAAAATCATGTTGCCGATAATTGTTTTGGAAAACATTTCTTATGATCCTATTCCTGTTAATAATAGTTTTCCAAATGAACAATTGGCTGCAATAAAAGTAACTTTGCCTAAGAGTCCTTGGTATGCTAATTATGCTAACTTTATTGTTTCCAAGTATTTGCCTCCAACATTTACAGCTCAGCAAAGAAGGAAATTCTTTTATGACTTGAGGCATTATTTTTGGGATGACCCACACTTATATAAAGAAGGAGTGGACGGTATTATGCGAAGTGATACGTCCCAAACGTATCTATAATTTTTGATGCTCCATCCTTGTTTTGTACAATTCTTATATGTTTTATGTGCACTTTTCCACACTTTTTAGCATTTTCTGGGACTAACCTATTAACGCAGTGTCAGTTCCTGTTTTCTGCTGTTTTTGTGTTTCAGAAAAGTTGTACATGAAAGTTTCTCGGAATTGGACGAAACAAAAGCCCAGAGTCTTATTTTTGCGGGACGAAGACGGAGCCAGAAGGACACGCGCAGGAGAGCTGCCACGTGGCAGTACATAGGGCAGGCGCGGGCCCACCGTTGGCCGCGCCTGGCCCAAGTACTGGTGCCTCGTCGCCTCGTTTGCTCCGCCCTTCAGCCTATTTATTCCTCGTATCGGGAAATCCCCAGGGACCCGAGCCTCCATCCACGAAAAGTTCCGACGCCGCCGTAAACCGAAACCCTAGTTCGGGAGGGTTCTCCAGTCCATCCCGGCACCATGCCAGAGAGGGAAATCACCGCCGGAGGCCTCTACATCGCCATGTCTTCATCCGAGGTGATGCGTGAGTAGTCCTCCACGGGACCATGGGTCCATAGCAGTAGCTAGATGGATGTCCTCTCCTTGTTGTGCTTCATGTATATATCTTGTGAGCTGCCTAACATGATCAAGATCATCTATTTGTAATTGCTACATGTTGGTTTGATGTGGATACGATTTATAGAGAGATTGCTTTGGTTGAGATTATGCATTATGTTATTATGATCTTGCATGCTCTCCGTTTCTAGTAGATGCTCTGGCCAAGTAGATGCTAGCGACTCCAAGAGGAAGTATTTATGCTCGATAGTGGGTTCATGCCTCTATTTAACCATGGGAAGTGACCTTGTTCTCTACGGTTGTAGATGTGTTGTTTCTACTAGGGAGAAAACAGTGGTGTTCTATTCAAGGGTAGTTTCATCATTTACTTTACACACATTGCTTAAAGCGATAGTCCGTTGCTTGCAACTTAATACTGGAGGGTGTCGCGGATGCAATCCTGAAGGTGGATTATTAGTCATAGATGCAGTTGGATTACGGTCTATGTATATTGTTGTAATGACCGCATACTTTCATAGCATGTATTCTGCACCAACCATTAGCGTAGAATCTCTGTTTGTCAATTTCCCATCTGTAATTTATTTACCCTGCATATTTATTTATTGGGGAGGCGCCTCTAGTGAACTGTGGACCCCGGCCCTTCTTCTTTTAATTGCAATTTTTTACAGCATTTTTCTGTTATGTTCTCTAAAAACAATTCTTCTTCCACACGGTTCGTTTAATCCTTTGTTTTCAGCAAAACCAGTGAGCTTGCCAACCTCGCTGAAAGTTGGGGACAAAATACTTGGTTGTTTGTGTGCAGGTCTCCACGTTGCTGCTGATGCCGGCAGTGCGTCCTGCCACGTGTTAGTTCGCAACACCTCGGGAGAAAACGTTTTCTCCGACTGGTCGATAAACCTTGGTTTCTTACTGAGGGAAAACTTCCTGCTGTGGTCATCATACCTTCCTCTTGGGGTTCCACTCAACGTTGCGCATAAATTCTCCTTCATCAACTCCGCGCTCAGCAAGACTTTTTCTGGCGCCGTTGCCGGGGAGAAAAGCATCTCTTCTGCGAGGGGAGTCTCTCACTCTCAACTCTTTTACTTTGTTATTGTTTTGCTTGCATACTTTATTTTTATCTTGTTTGCATTTTATATCGAAAATCCAAAAAAATAGTATAGCTTTTATTTCTGTTGCTTGCATTATTTTTATTAAATGGCTACTCCTGAGAATACTAAGTTGTGTGATTTTACTAGCACCAACAACAATGATTTTATTTCACACCCATTGCTCCACCTGCTCCTGAAGCAGCTTTTTATGAGATTAAGCCTGCCTTGTTGAACCTTGTTATGAAAGAGCAATTTTCTGGTGTTAGTACTGATGATGCTGCTTCTCACCTCAACAATTTTGTTGAGCTATGTGAGATGCAAAAATATAAGGATGTAGATGGTGATATTATTAAGTTGAAATTGTTTCCTTTCTCATTAAGAGGTAGAGCTAAGGAGTGGTTGCTATCTTTGCCTAGAAATAGTATTGATTCTTGGGTTAAATGCAAAGATGCTTTTATTGGAAAATATTATCCTCATGCTAAAATTATATCTTTGAGAAGTGATATTATGAAGTTTAGACAATTTGATACTGAGCATGTTTCCCAAGCTTGGGAAAGAATAAAATCTTTCGTTAAAAATTGTCCCACTCATGGACTGACTACTTGGATGATTATTCAAACCTTCTATGCAGGACTAAATTTTTCTTCAAGGAACTTATTGGATTCAGCTGCTGGAGGCACTTTTATGTCTATGACCCTTGGGGCGGCTACAAAACTTCTGGACAATATGATGGTAAATTATTCGGAGTGGCACACCGAGAGAGCTCCACAAGGTAAAACGGTAAATTCTGTTGAGGAAACTTCTACTTTGAGTGATAAAATTGATGCTATTATGTCTGCGCTTGCAAATAATAATTCTCCTATGGATCCAAACAATTTCCTTTGGCCTCTTTGGTTGCTCAAGAAGAAAATATAGATGTGAATTTTATTAAGAGCAACAATTTTAATAATTCCTATAGGAATAATTTTGGTAGCAATAATTATAGGCCGTATCCTCCCAATAATGGAAGTGGTTTTAGTAACTCTTATGGTAATTCTTATAATAGCAATAGGAGTGCTCCCTCTGAACTTGAGGGTATGCTCAAAGATTTTATTAGTAAACAAACTGCTTTTAATAAATCTGGAGGAAAAGTTTAGCAAAATAGATGCTCTTGTTTCTAAAGTGGATAGCCTTTCTCTTGATGTTGATCTTCTTAAATTAAAGGTTGTTCCTCATGATAATACTGAGAATAAAACTTTTGCTCAAGCAAATGCTATTCAAGTTAGAATTGATGACAATATGAGGTTGTTTGCTGAATTGCATGCTAGGTGGGAAAGAGAAGATGAGATGGCTAGAGAAAATAATTTTGCCAAGGTTTACACAATCACCACCAATAGTAATACTGAACCTTTGAATGCTAGCAAACCTCCTACTACTACTAGCAAAATCGAAAATGTAGGAAAAGTCCCCACTCCACATAGAAAAGTTTATAAACCCATTAAAACTGTTCCCAACAAGCGTTCTGAAATTTGGATGTTCTTCTTGTTGATGCTGCAAAGAAACTTTTGGGGAGAGTTGATAATGTTCTTATACAAGTGAATAATAACTATGCCCCCATTGATTTTGTTCTTTTGGATATTGAATGCAATGCTTCATGCCCTATTATTTTGGGAAGACCGTTTCTTAGAACTGCAGGTGCTATCATTGATATGAGAGATGGAATAATTAGTTATCAATTTCCACTCAAAAGAGGTATGGAACACTTCCCTAGAAAAAGAAAGAAGTCACCTTATGCCTCTATTTATAGGACAACTTATGGTGTTGATGAGCCACCTCTTGACAATATTGATTTGCACCCTTTCTGCGCCTAGCTCAAGGCGTTAAAGAAAAGCGCTTATGGGAGACAACCCATGTTTTATTTCTGTTATTTTTGCTTTGTTGATTCTTAGAAGTTATTGCTACTGCAATAACCTCTCCTTATCGTTTTTATTTCGTTTTTTGCCAAGGGTAGCTTCTAATAGAAAGAAATCAGTGTTTGGGGTATTTGCAATTCTGAAACAGATTCTGTGCTGGTCACGAAAAAAATGCTTAAAAATCGCCAGTTATTTTGAGCTGAAATTTTTTGTGCTTATGCCCCAGTATGTTAGCTAACTTTCGTTAGTTTAGCATTTTTCGATTTGAGCAACATAACTATTTCTTTAATTTTGATCTCTGCCTGCTGGTCTGTTTTGACAGATTTCTGCCATGTTTTGCATTTGCGTCTTATGCTTCGTCTTTTTGAGTTCTTTTGTGAAAAATAATTTTGGGAAGAAGTAGCTACAGTAGCATATGTTAAAATGAGTGTTTGATATGTGCCATTACTGAAGCCTTGCTGGTTTGATATATTTTTATTTGCACTAATGTTGCTAATCAATTGTGCTGAGTTTTGTGTGAAAGAAGTTTTCAAGTGTAGGGAGACAAGAATGATGCAATAAGATGAAGCATGGACAAGAGCTCAAGCTTGGGGATGTCCCCTGGACCCCCCAAAAAATATCCAAGAATTACAAGCGTCAAAGCTTGGGGATGCCCAAGGCATCCCCTCTTCATCAACAAAAAGCACCAGGTCATTTTTCAACACTCTATATTTTTATTCCTTCATGTGATATGTGTTATCCTTGGAGCGTATTTAATTTTTGCTGTCTGTTTACTTTCAATAAATTTGGATCCCTTCATTCATATTTACTTTGGAGTGAGACACGCTCCACCGGTTTGCATATTTACTTTGGAGTGAGACACGCTCCGCTGTTTTGCATGTTTATTTTGGAGTGAGACACGCTCCACTGTTATGCATTTTGCGTTGGAGAGAGACATGCTCCACTTTTACATTTATTTGAGTTTCAATAGCTCTCTGGAAATTTACTTGTTTTTCATATATGAGAGTTGTTTGGTTTCATTTGGTTGGCGTTGGAAGCATGAAAAAAGTTTTATGTGTATGTGATGCAAATGGAAGCATTTTTAGGCTGTGGCATAGTTATTTTTGCATATCTTGCTAGATGTTATTCTCATGATGAGCTTGTTAATTATGTTTTCATTATGATTAGTCTTAAATATTGAGAGTGTTTAGTGTGCCATTGAAGGTTTCATGCATTGTTTTTAGCATACAATAGAAAAGCATAATATTGTGGTATATATTCTCCTGCAAATTTATTTGGGTCGACTTGGCACATGTTTTGCAACATGTTATGACTATATTCCAGTCAATTCTTGCCTCTATGATCATTTACTTTGCAACTTGTGTATCACTTTATGCTTTGATTAATATATTTTGTCGTTGTGCATGATTATGGCCATTATGCTCTCTTAGTTGGTCGCACCGGGTCTTTTTTAGCCTCCATTTGTGTGAGTATTTTATTAATGCATCCAACCACCAAAAACCAAATATGCCAAAGTGTGCACCATATCTACCTATATGTGATATTTCATTGTCATTCCATAGTAGTTTGCTCGTGTGCTACCTTTAAAACATTCAAACAGTTCCTCGTTTTGTGACATTGTTTTTAGCTCATGAGGAAGTAAATTAAAATTGTGGTTGTCGTCTTCCATACTAGTTAAGTAACTCAAAGACTCACGAGCTTCATCTTGCTTGTCACCTAAAAAAGTATATGAAAAAAGAAGAGCTGGTTTGACCACAACTTCCAATAGGGGAAGAAAATAGGAAAATTATAAGAAAAGGACACTCCTCCATGGTTTGTGATTGCTTGGTCGGCACCCGAGGATTCAGTTAGCCATGGTATGTGTAAGCAAAGGTTGGGAGGACTGTCACAATTTTATAAGTAGTATAAATGAAAAGAGGCTTCGCCCAAATATTTCGGAACCGCTCTCAAACTTGCTTAGTATGGAAGATGACAATAGCTCTTTTTACTACTCGTTGACATGAACAACCACCTCTCAAAAGTGCATTTATACTCTTGTTGTTTCAATAAAAAGCTCTAGCACATGAGTGATCTTACTTGCCTCTCAAAGGGAGACCTTCTTTTACTTTTATGTTGAGTCTCCACCTTCTAGTTTATGCACCACTTATTAGAGCATAGTTGTCATTCTTAGTTTTATGTGCATGGTCCCAAGATTTTATTGATTGATTCATAATTATGGTATTGCTTGTTCGAACTTTTTGTTTCTAGTCGTCCTTATAATCTTTTAAAGGTGTCCAAGAATTTATGTTTTGCTTCCACTTATGGGACAGGCTGAGTACCACTTTATTATGTATCTATGCTATGCTCTTGACAATCACTTTGCTTTCCATGCGCGTTATACATTTTCTTTTGTTTGATTACTATTCATGTTTTAGCATGGTTATTAAGTTTCATTGTTTGATTATATCTATCATGCTTATGTTAGGATTCTATGGTTCCAGCTATGTTTGCTTTTACACTTAGATTGATTAAAGTAGTGTGACAGCATGTCACCTCAAAAATTATTTGTTTGTTATCACTTACCTACTCGAGGACGAGCAGGAGTTAAGCTTGGGGATGTTGATATTGTCCCAAACGTATCTATAATTTTGATGCTCCATGCTTGTTTTGTTACAATTCTTATATGTTTTATGTGCACTTTTCCACACTTTTTAGCATTTTCTGGGACTAACCTATTAACGCAGTGTCATAGTGCCAGTTCCTGTTTTCTGCTGTTTTTGTGTTTCAGAAAAGTTGTACATGAAAGTTTCTCGAAATTGGACCAAACAAAAGCCCAGAGTCTTATTTTTCCGGGACGAAGATGGAGCCAGAAGGACACGCGCAGGAGAGCTGCCACGTGGCAGTACATAGGGCAGGCACGACCACACCCTTGGCCGCGCCTGGCCCATGTACTGGCGCCTCATCGCCTTGTTTGCTTCGCCCTTCCGCCTATTTATTCCTCGTATCGGGAAAACCCCAGGGACCCGAGCCTCCATCCACGAAAAGTTCTGACGCCGCCATCAACCGAAACCCTAGTTCGGGAGGGTTCTGCAGTCCATCCCGGCGCCCTGCCGGAGATGGAAATCACCGCTGGAGGCCTCTACATCGCCATGTCTTAATCCGAGGTGATGCGTGAGTAGTCCTCCACGGGACCATGGGTCCATAGCAGTAGCTAGATGGTTGTCTTCTCCTTGTTGTGCTTCATGTATAGATCTTGTGAGCTGCGTAACATGATCAAGATCATCTATTTGTAATTGCTACATGTTGGTTTGATGAGGATCCGATTTATAGAGAGATTTCTTTGGTTGAGATTATGTATTATGTTATTATGATCTTGCATGCTCTCTGTTTCTAGTAGATGCTCTGGCCAAGTAGATGCTAGCGACTCCAAGAGGGAGTATTTATGCTTGATAGTGGGTTCATGCCTCTATTTAACCATGGGAAGTGACCTTGTTCTCTACGGTTGTAGATGTGCTGTTGCTACTAGGGACAAAACAGCGGTGTTCTATTCAAGGGTAGTTTCATCGTTTACTTTACACACATTTCTTAAAGTGATAGACTGTTGCTTGCACCTTAATACTGGAGGGTGTCGCGGATGCAATCCTGAAGGTGGATTATTAGTCATAGATGCAGTTGGATTACGGTCTATGTATATTGTTGTAATGACCGCTTACTTTCATAGCATGTATTCTGCACCAACCATTAGCGTAGAATCTATGTTTGTCAATTGCCCATCTGTAATTTGTTTACCCATCATATTTATTTATTGGGGAGGCGCCTCTAGTGAACTATGGACCCCGGTCCTTCTTCTTTTAATTGCAATCTTCTACAACATTTTTCTATTCTGTTCTCTGCAAACAATTCTTGTTCCACATGGTTCGTTTAATCCTTTGTTTTCAGCAAAACCAGTGAGCTTGACAACCTCGCTGAAAGTTGAGGACAAAGTACTTGGTTGTTTGTGTGCAGGTCTCCACGTTGCTGCTGACGCCGGCAGTGCGCCCTGCCACGAGTTGGTTCGCAACACCTCGGGAGAGAACGTTTTTTCTCCTACTGGTCGATAAACCTTGGTTTCTTTCTAAGGGAAAACTTCCTGTTGTGCTCATCATACCTTCCTCTTGGGGTTCCACTCAACGTTGCGCATAAATTCTCCTTCATCAACTCCGCGCTCAGCACGAAGATGTGTTCCGAAATACGAGCAACATGAGATATTGAGGAAATGTCATGGTAGTGCTTATGGAGGACATCATGCTGGAGATAGAACTGCACAAAAGGTTCTACAATTAGGTTTTTATTGGCCTACTCTTTTTAAAGATGCAAGGAAAATTATTTTATCTTGTGATGAATGCCAAAGATTTGGTAATATTTCTAGACGCAATGAAATGCCCATGAGTTATTCTCTTGTTATTGAACCATTTGACTGTTGGGGATTTGACTTTATGGGTCCTTTTCCTCCTTGAGAAGGTTATACTCATATACTTGTTGTTGTTGATTATGTTACTAAATGGGTAGAAGCTATACCTACAAAGAGTGATGATGGTGAAACCTCATTAAAAATGCTTAAGGATGTTATTTTCCCTAGATTTGGTGTGTCTAGATATCTTATGACTGATGGAGGTTCTCATTTTATTCATGGTGGTTTTGGAAAGACCCTTGCTAGATATGATGTTAATCATAGAATTGGTTCAGCCTATCATCCTCAAACAAGTGCGCAAGTAGAATTATAAAATAGAGAAATTAAATCTATCTTGCAAACGACTGTTAAAAAATCTATGAAGAATTGGGCTAGTAAGTTAAATGATTCTTTATGGGCTTATAGAAATGCTTATAAAAATCCTATGGGTATGTCTCCTTACAAAATGGTTTATGGAAAAGCTTGTCACTTGCCTTTAGTATTAGAACACAAAGTTTATTTGGCAGTGAAAGAACTTAATAGAGACTTTAAACTAGCTGGTATGAAAAGGTTGTTTGACTTGAGTTCTCTAGATGAATGGAGGAATGAAGCTTATGAAAATGCTAGACTCTTTAAAGAGAAGGTTAAAAAGTGGCATGATAAGAGAATTCTTAAGAGAGAGTTCCATGTTGGTGCTAAAGTTCTATTGTATAGGTCTCGTCTCAGATTTTTTGCAGGAAAACTACTCTCAAAATGGGAAGGACCTTTTATTATTGAAGAGGTGTATCGTTCCGGTGCCATAAAAATTGCTTCATTGAAGGATAACGCTACACAAGTGGTGAATGGGCAAAGACTCAAACATTATATTTCTGGAGATTCTTATAATGAAGATATTGATATTATTCAAGTGGTGACTCCAGAAGAATTCATTAAGGAGCAAATCCAGGAATCTACAGAGTCCATTTTCGAAGAAGTAATAGTTTTAGTAAGAAAAAGTTTGTGTTAAGCTTTGTTTTGTTTTTGTTGTTTTTGCTAAATATGAAAACTTACGAGACGGAAACGGGTAGGAGAAGGTGCCCAGGGGCACCAGACCACCCCTAGGCGAGGGCTAGCCCCAGGCCACGCCTAGGTATGGTCATGGCACCCTGGATCCCTTACCCGACCCGGTTTCGCCTTGTTCCCTTCCTTTTGTTGCAAAATTTTTGCTATATAATCCCCTGGATCCCCCGTGGTCCGTATATCGTGTTCTCATCGTGTTTTCATTTCGAGCTGTTTCTGCCAGGATTCGTTCTCGGTTTTAGAGGAATTGTGGTCTCCACCAACAACGACAAGGGCAAGGAGCTGCCGGAAGATGATCTCCAAGATTCAAAGCTGGAGGAGGAGGTCCAAGTGAAGTTGGAGAGGAAGCGGGAGAAGACCGGCGGTCACCTCCTCGCACCATAATTGCAAGCATTGGAGTGGTGAAAGACCCACTCAAGTTCAAGAAAGGAGCTCAGATTCGTACTGGAGGAGGGCTTCCACTTCACTTGCTAGCTGAGAGAACACCATCTTCAAGCAAACGTAACCCCTTCCATACTTTAATTCATAAGCATCAATTCGAAAGGGTGCCTCGGGCGGAGTTACCCTCTGGATCAGATATGGATCGTTCTAACAATGCAGAGAAAGGAAGCTCTGAGTCGACTAATTCCAAGAGCTGGGATTCACAGTATGACAGATTCATGAATTGTATTGATGACAACATCTGTATTCTCACCTACAAGATTGATGAGTTGAAGGAACTGGTTGATAAGCTTATTTAGGATGCACCACAACCACCGAAGGAGTAATTCATCATTGGTATTGGCATCCCATTGGCTTGTTCCAAGCTTGGGGAGTGCCGCGGTATCACATTATCTTTTACGTATTTACTTTTTAGCAGAGTCATATCATGAGTAGTGGAGTTATCATATCGGATAGTTTGCAGTGTGGAAGTATCTCTCCTTTAGTCGACTATCTATGTATCCTTTGGTGTGAGTTGCCGTTATGGAATATTAATAAGAAGTTTTTATTATTTACTTTCTACACATCTTATTTTAGTTTGTAATTTCTATCATATGATTAATCTTATTGGTATCACTATTGGGAGCATCAAGTAATTCTAGTTAGTCTTGGCAAACTTAGCATTGGTCAGTAGCAACATTACTTTGAGGCTTAAGTAGAAAAGAGAGAAATACATGTAGATATATTATTCCATTATCTCTCCTTATTGTTGTCCCATAAGCTTAGTACTCCCAAGATTGAATCGCTTGTACTTCCAAGGAAGATTGCATGATTGTTTTCTATCACATGTATATTTGTTTGTTTCGCTCAACTCTTATGCTTGCTACCCAACCTTGCTAGCCAAATACATGTACTGAGAGGGAATGCTTCTCGTGCATCCAAACCTTAAACCAAAAACTCATGCCATCTGTGTCCACCATATTTACCTATATGTGGTATTTCACTGCCACTCCAAAGTGAATTGCTTGTGTGCTACCTTTAAACCTTCAAACATTACTACATGTTTTGTGTTTTGTTCTTGGCTCATGAGCAAGTATTGAATGGTTTATTGTCTTTTCATGAGTTCATTCGTGACTAGCATGAATAATGTGCTAAGTCCTTAATTTTGCAAAAAGAACAAGGCGCTGGGTGACAAGGGATTAACTTATCAATGCCTACAGATTGTAGACTAGGGTTATAGTCGGAAGTAGAGGGCGAGTAGATCTCGAAGGTTTCAGCCGAAAAGTACTCGACGATATGAAAACTAGGATTTGTGAGACAATGATTCGATGCTTTCTTTGTCCCTCGACTCCCCCTTATATAGGAGGCGGAGCCGAGGGATCCGTAATACACAAGTTACAGAGTCCGGGAGGGTTTCCAACTCATCCCGCAAGATTACAAGTACTGCTTCCTAATAGAACTCTACCTTTCCTTAATAATAATTTGGGCTTCCGATTCTTCTTATCCTTCAAGTTGTGGGCCTTCAGTAAACCCCGGGTATCATCTTCGGCAGGCCCATTGGGGATGCCTATGTCAGTAGCCCCCGAGATTTTGCTTGAATCGCAGAGTCAGGGAAAATCTCCAACTTTATATTCGTTCAATAACTCTGAACTTTATCACATATCTTTGGATACGAAATTATATATTGTACAGGGATAATGGTAGTTGGGGCTAGTTCATCTGACGGATCAGGTACTAGTTAACTGCTCTAGTGGCAATCCGCAAAAACCTACTTCAAGATCACGTCCCTGGACATGATCTCGGGATACTGGTGTAAACTTCGACGGGTGCCGCTTAAGGTCTTACCATTCGGTCGAGTCCCAGTCATATTTTATCGGGTACCTAATGCGTCTGTTAGGATTTTTCTTCGTATCTGTTGATACGGAAAAAAGTAGCAAACCAACGTCAGAGATGGCGCCACGCCACTCAGAATGGATCTGGGGTCTTACCTTCGCAAAGTTTTGCGGCATTCAGAGATTGATCGCAACTTTGGCGCTCTGAGAATATATTGTCGAGTGCTTTTTCGGCTGTTGGAATAGCACATTTTATTGAGTCAACGGATGACTTATATTGCCTTCCCGATGGGAGTATATGTAGAGTTATGTATATAACTCGAAATATGCTTACTTTTTCTTCTTCTTTCTTTCTCTCTTTTTTTTTATAATTTCATCGGGCACGCGAACAGCGTTCCCGATGGGAGTAGCCCCCGAGGCTACAGCCAAGGACTTGTGCTTGGGTGTAGGCTCAACGCCTTATGTTGCTATATTTTTCTTCTCTCTCGAAGTTTTCATATCTATCGGGTGCGCGACCAGCGCTCCCGATGGGAGTAGCCCCCGAGGCTATGAACAAATGCTTGTATTTGATCATAGGCTCTCGCCATTTCTATTTTGTCACTCTCGAGGTTTTCATTGTTCCAAAGTAGCCCCCGAGCATTTGATCAAAAACTTGTATTTGACCAAAAGCTCTCGAAATAATCATCAATCTTCTGCTGTCGCCATTATTATGAAGCTGCTTAGCCGAATTTTTCTCTTGCCAAGGTGACATCATTGCTGACGATAGCCACGACCGCTGCATCGGGAAAACGCGAGAACTGCTCTCTCTGCCTTGCGGGCCCAAATTGCTCATCAAGTTGACACGTCGTGCAAGTGGGGGACACACGTCCTCCACTTTTCCTGGCGCACGTACTGTAGCTCCTGTTCTTTCTCGTCTGAATGAAATTACTTTTTACCCCTTGTCCACGTGTACACCATCTATCCCGCAATCTCTTCATCCAACGGTGCGTCGTTTCACCGCACCTCTATTTAAGGTCATCGTCTTCCTCCGTTAATACTTTCGCTCGCGCCGCACCTCTGTTCTTCCTCTGCAAAAATCCTCCACTACTCCCATTACCTCTTGCGCTCAACCACGCTCGCACCTTTCTCCTCCACTCTCTTTGATGCCACCACGCGTGCGGCTCACCAGGCATAGCACTCCGGAATCCAAGATGGCCGCCGAAGATCTGGAGTGGGAGAGATCCAAGATCTCCAACCAGGATATGAACCTGCTGAAGAAGCTGGGATTCACCAAGAAGGAGAACGCATTGTGCTTCCCCAAGGAGGAGAGCTATCCATCGCCTCCAATGGAGTACCGGGTCAGTTTCGTTGACCATCTCATCCGCGGTCTTTCTCCCCCTATCCACGAGTTTCTTCGAGGTCTTCTTTTTGTCTATGGGCTTCAGCTGCATCAGGCGACGCCCAATTCCATCCTGCACGTGTCGATTTTTATCACATTGTGTGAATGCTTCCTCGGAGTCCAACCTAATTGGGCTGCGTGGAGCGCATCTTCTGCCTCCGCCGTAATGGCTCCCACAACGTCGCCTATAACATCGGCGGCGTTGTTATCTGTGTTCGTTCTGACGTCGAGTACTTCGATGTCAAATTCCCCGACTCCGTCCAAGGGTGGCGCAAGAAATGGCTCTATGTGCACGAAGAGAGCTCCGATTCAGTGGAGAACAATATCGCCCCTTTCGACGGAGGAGCCAAAATCCTTCGCCGCCATTCCTGGGATGCTGAAGCCACGGAAGATGAGAAATTGGCGACAGAGGCGCTGATGACTCGCATCCACGAGCTGCAGAACACCCGTGGCAAGGAACTGTCGGGTATTCAGATCACATCCTATTTCCTTAGGATTAGAGTGCAGCCTCTCCAGGCTCGCAAAAATCCCCTTTGGATGTACGCTGGTGAAGAAGACGTTGACAGGTGATACGCGTACAGCACGCGTCCGTTGGGAACCCCAAGAGGAAGGTGTGATGCGTACAGCGGCAAGTTTTCCCTCAGAAAGAAACCAAGGCTTATCGAACCAGGAGGAGCCAAGAAGCACGTCGAAGGTTGATGGCGGCGGGATGTAGTGCGGCGCAACACCAGGGATTCCGGCGCCAACGTGGAACCTGCACAACACAACCAAAGTACTTTGCCCCAACGAAACAGTGAGGTTGTCAATCTCACCGGCTTGCTGTAACAAAGGATTAGATGTATAGTGTGGATGATGATTGTTTGCGAGAAAACAGTAGAACAAGTATTGCGGTAGATTGTATTCGATGTAAAAGAATGGACCGGGGTCCACGAGTTCACTAGAGGTGTCTCTCCCATAAGATAGCATGTTGGGTGAACAAGTTACGGTCGGGCAATTGACAAATAGAGAGGGCATAACAATGCACATACATGATATGATAAATATTGTGAGATTTAATTGGGCATTACGACAAAGTACATAGACCGCTATCCGAGCATGCATCTATGCCTAAAAAGTCCACCTTCGAGTTATCATCCGAACCCCTTCCAGGTATTAAGTTGCAAAACAACCAGACAATTGCATTAAGTATGGTGCGTAATGTAATCAATAACTACATCCTCGGACATAGCATCAATGTTTTATCCCTAGTGGCAACAGCACATCCACAACCTTAGAACTTTATGTCACTGTCCCAGATTTAATGGAGGCATGAACCCACTATCGAGCATAAATACTCCCTCTTGGAGTTAAGAGTAAAAACTTGGCCGAGCCTCTACTAATAACGGAGAGCATGCAAGATCATAAACAACACATAGGTAATAGATTGATAATCAACATAACATAGTATTCTCTATCCATCGGATCCCGATAAACACAACATATAGAATTACGGATAGATGATCTTGATCATGTTAGGCAGCTCACAAGATCCGACAATGAAGCACATGAGGAGAAGACAACCATCTAGCTACTGCTATGGACCCATAGTCCAGGGGTGAACTACTCACTCATCACTCCGGAGGCGACCATGGCGGTGAAGAGTCCTCCGGGAGATGAATCCCCTCTCCGGCGGGGCGCCGGAGGTGATCTCCAGAATCCCGCGAGATGGGATTGGCGGCGGCGGCGTCTCGGTGAGGTTTTCCATATCGTGGCTCTCGGTGCGGGGGTTTCGTGACGAAGGCTTTAAGTAGGCGGAAGGGCAACGCGGGGGCCACACGAGGGCCCCACATGCCGGGCCGGCGCGGCCAAGGGCCGGGCCGCGCCGCCCTGTTGTGGCGGCGCCTCGTGGCCCCACTTCCTTTCCCCCTCGGTCTTTCGGAAGCTTCGTGCAAAAATAGGACCCTGGGCGTTGATTTCGTCCAATTCCGAGAATATTTCCTTTGTAGGATTTCTGAAACCAAAAACAGCAGAAAACAGCAACTGGCTCTTCGGCATCTCGTTAATAGGTTAGTGCCGGAAAATGCGTAAATACAACATATAATGTGTATAAAACATGTAGATATCATCAATAATGTGGCATGGAACATAAGAAATTATCGATACGTCGGAGACGTATCAGCATCCCCAAGCTTAGTTCCTGCTCGTCCCGAGCGAGTAAACGATAACAAAGATAATTTCTGGAGTGACATGCCATCATAACCTTGATCATACTATTGTAAACATATGTAATGAATGCAGCGATCAAAACAATGGTAATGACATGAGTAAACAAATGAATCATAAAGCAAAGACTTTTCATAAATAGTACTTAAAGACAAGCATCAATAAGCCTTGCATAAGAGTTAACTCATAAAGCAATAAATCAAAGTAAAGGTATTGAAGCAACACAAAGGAAGATTAAGTTTCAACGGTTGCTTTCAAATTATAACATGTATATCTCATGGATAATTGTCAACATAGAGTAATATAACAAGTGCAATATGCAAGTATGTAGGAATCAATGCACAGTTCACACAAGTGTTTGCTTCTTGAGGTGGAGAGAAATAGGTGAACTGACTCAACATAAAAGTAAAAGAAAGGTCCTTCACAGAGGAAAGCATCGATTGCTATATTTGTGCTAGAGCTTTTATTTTAAAAACAAGAAACAATTTTGTCAACGGTAGTAATAAAGCATATGTATTATGTAAATTATATCTTACAAGTTGCAAGCCTCATGCATAGTATACTAATAGTGCCCGCACCTTGTCCTAATTAGCTTGGACTACCGGGATCATCGCAATACACATGTTTTAACCAAGTGTCACAAAGGGGTACCTCCATGCCGCCTGTACAAAGGTCTAAGGAGAAAGCTCGCATTTTGGATTTCTCGCTTTTGATTATTCTCAACTTAGACATCCATACCGGGACAACATGGACAACAGATAATGGACTCCTCTTTAATGCATAAGCATGTAGCAACAATTAGTGTTCTCATATGAGATTGAGGATATATGTCCAAAACTGAAACTTCCACCATGATTCATGGCTTTAGTTAGCGGCCCAATGTTCTTCTCTAAGAATATGCATGCTCTAACCATTAAAGTGGTAGATCTCCCTTACTTCAGACAAGACGGACATGCATAGCAACTCACATGATATTCAACAAAGAGTAGTTGATGGCGTCCCAGAAACATGGTTATCGCACAACAAGCAACTTAATAAGAGATAAAGTGTATAAGTACATATTCAATACCACAATAGTTTTTAAGCTATTTGTCCCATGAGCTATATATTGCAAAGGTAAAGAATGGAAATTTTAAAGGTAGCACTCAAGCAATTTATTTTGGAATGGCGGAGAAATACCATGTAGTAGGTAGGTATGGTGGACACAAATGGCATAGTGGTTGGCTCAAGGATTTGGATGCATGAGAAGTATTCCCTCTCGATACAAGGTTTAGGCTAGCAAGGTTATTTGAAACAAACACAAGGATGAACCGGTGCAGCAAAACTCACATAAAAGACACATTGTAAACATTATAAGACTCTACACCATCTTCCTTGTTGTTCAAAACTCAATACTAGAAATTATCTAGACTTTAGAGAGACCAAATATGCAAACCAAATTTAGCAAGCTCTAGGTGTTTCTTCATTAATGGGTGCAAAGTATATGATGCAAGAGATTAAACATGAGCACAACAATTGCCAAGTATCAAATTATTCAAGAGATTTTAGAATTACTACATGTAGCATTTCCCAATTCCAACCATATAACAATCTAACGAAGAAGATTCAACCTTCGCCATGAATACTATGAGTAAAGCCTAAGGACATATTTGTCCATATGCAACAGCGGAGCGTGTCTCTCTCCCACACAATGAATTCTAGGATCCATTTTATTCAAACAAAACAAAAACAAAAACAAACCGACGCTCCAAGCAAAGCACATAAGATGTGATGGAATAAAAATATAGTTTCGGGGGAGGAACCCGATAATGTTGTCGATGAAGAAGGGGATGCCTTGGGCATCCCCAAGCTTAGACGCTTGAGTCTTCTTAAAATATGCAGGGGTGAACCACCGGGGCATCCCCAAGCTTAGAGCTTTCACTCTCCTTGATCATATTGTATCATCCTCCTCTCTTGATCCTTGAAAACTTCCTCCACACCAAACTCGAAACAACTCATTAGAGGGTTAGTGTACAATAAAAATTAACATGTTCAGAGGTGACACAATCATTCTTAACACTTCTGGACATTGCATAAAGCTACTGGACATTAGTGGAACAAAGAAATTCATCCATCATAGCAAAAGAGGCAATGCGAAATAAAAGGCAGAATCTGTCAAAACAGAACAGTCCGTAAAGATGGATTTTATTGAGGCACCAGACTTGCTCAAATGAAAATGCCCAAATTGAATGAAAGTTGCGTACATATCTGAGGATCACGCACGTAAATTGGCATATTTTTCTGAGCTACCTACGGAGAGGCAGGTCGAAATTCGTGACAGCAAAGAAATCTGTTTCTGCGCGATAATCCAAATCTAGTATGAACCTTACTATCAACGACTTTACTTGGCACAACAATGCACAAAATTAAGATAAGGAGAGGTTGCTACAGTAGTAAACAACTTCCAAGACTCAAATATAAAACAAAAATACTGTAGTAAAAACATGGGTTGTCTCCCATAAGCGCTTTTCTTTAACGCCTTTCAGCTAGGCGCAGAAAGTGTATATCAAGTATTATCGAGAGACGAAGTATCAACATCATAACTTGTTCTAATAATAGAATTAAAAGGTAACTTCATTCTCTTTCTAGGGAAGTGTTCCATACCTTTCTTGAGAGAAAATTGATATTTAATATTACCTTCCTTCATATCAATGATGGCTCCAACGAGTTCGAAGAAAAGGTCTTCCCAATATAATGGGACAAGATGCATTGCATTCAATATCCAAGACAACAAAATCAACGGGGACAAGGTTATTGTTAACGGTAATGCGAACATTATCAACTCTCCCCAAAGGTTTCTTTATAGCATTATCAACAAGATTAACATCCAAATAACAATTTTTCAATGGTGGCAAGTCAAGCATATTATAGATTTTCTTGGGCATAACGGAAATACTTGCACCAAGATCACATAAAGCATTACAATCAAAGTTATTGACCTTCATCTTAATGATGGGCTCCCAACTATCCTCTAGCTTTCTAGGAATAGAAGTTTCAAGTTTTAGTTTCTCTTCTCTAGCTTTTATGAGAGCATTTGTAATATGTTTTGTGAAAGCCAAGTTTATAGCACTAGCATTAGGACTCTTAGCAAGTTTTTGTAAGAACTTTATAACTTCAGAGATGTGGCAATCATCAAAATCCAAACCATTACAATCTAAAGCAATGGGATCATCATCCCCAATGTTGGAAAAAATTTCAGCAGTTTTATCACAGGCAGTTTCAGCAGTTTTAGCAGTTTCAGGCAGTTTTGCGGGCTTTGCACTAGGAGTGGAAACATTGCCAACACCAATTATTTTATCATTGATAGTAGGAGGTGCAGCAACATGTGGAGCATTAGCATTGCTAGTGGTGGTAATAGTCCAAACTTTGGCTACATTATTCTCTTTAGCTAGTTTTTCATTTTCTTCTCTTTCCCACCTAGCATGCAATTCGGCCATCAATCTTATATTCTCATTAATTCTAACTTGGATGGCATTTGCTGTAGTAACAATTTTATTTTCAATATCCCTATTAGGCATAATTTTCGATTTCAAAAGATCAACATCAGAGGCAAGACTATCAACCTTAGAAGCGAGAATATCAATTTTATTGAGCTTTTCCTCAACGAGATTTGTTAAAAGCGAGTTTGTGTACTAATAAATTCTTTAAGCATAGCTTCAAGTCCAGGGGTGTGTTCCTATTATTTTTGAAAGAATTCCCATAAGAATTAGCATAACCGTTACCATTATTATAAGGATATGGCCTATAGTTATTACTAGAATTGTTCAGATAAGCATTGTTGTTGAAATTATTATTTTTAATGAAGTTTACATCAACATGTTCTTCTTGAGCAACCAATGAAGCTAATGGAACATTATTAGGATCAACATTAGTCCTATCATTCACAAGCATAGACATAATAGCATCAATCTTATCACTCAAGGAAGAGGTTTCTTCGACAGAATTTACCTTCTTACCTTGTGGAGCTCTTTCCGTGTGCCATTCAGAGTAATTAATCATCATATTATCAAGGAGCTTTGTTGCTTCACCAAGAGTGATGGACATAAAGGTACCTCCAGCAGCTGAATCCAATAGGTTTCGCGAAGAAAAGTTCAGATCCTGCATAAAAGGTTTGGATGATCATCCAAGTAGTCAGTCCATGGGTTGGGCAATTTTTAACCAAAGATTTCATTCTTTCCCAAGCTTGTGCAACATGCTCATTATCTAATTGCTTGAAATTCATTATGCTACTTCTCAAAGATATAATTTTAGCAGGGGGATAATATCTACCAATAAAAGCATCCTTGCATTTAGTCCATGAATCAATACTATCCTTAGGAAGAGATAGCAACCAATCTTTAGCTCTTCCTCTTAATGAGAAAGGAAACAATTTTAATTTTATAATGTCACCATCTACATCTTTATACTTTTGCATTTCACACAATTCAACAAAATTATTGAGATGGGCAGCATCATCATCGGAACTAACACCGGGAAATTGCTCTCGCATAACAAGATTCGAGAGAGCAGGTTTAATTTCAAAGAATTCTGCTGTAGTAGCAGGTGGAGCAATAGGTGTGCATAAGAAATCATTATTATTTGTGGTTGTGAAGTCACACAACTTAGTATTTTCAGGAGTGGCCATTTTCGCAGTAGTAAATAAAGCAAACTAGATAAAGTAAATGCAAGTAACTAATTTTTTTGTGTTTTGATATAGAGTGCAAGACAGTAAATAAAGTAAAGCTAGCAACTAATTTTTTTTGTGTTTTGATACAATGCAGCAAACAAAGTAGTAAATAAAATAAAGCAAGACAAAAACAAAGTAAAGAGATTGGATTGTGGAGACTCCCCTTGCAGCGTGTCTTGATCTCCCCGGCAACGGCGCCAGAAAACAGTCTTGATACGCGTACAACACGCGTCCGTTGGGAACCCCAAGAGGAAGGTGTGATGCGTACAGCGGCAAGTTTTCCCTCAGAAAGAAACCAAGGTTTATCGAACCAGGAGGAGCCAAGAAGCACGTCGAAGGTTGATGGCGACGGGATGTAGTGCGGCGCAACACCAGGGATTCCGGCGCCAACGTGGAACCTGCACAACACAACCAAAGTACTTTGCCCCAACGAAACAGTGAGGTTTTCAATCTCACCGGCTTGCTGTAACAAAGGATTAGATGTATAGTGTGGATGATGATTGTTTGCAGAAAACAGTAGAACAAGTATTGCAGTAGATTGTATTCGATGTAAAAGAATGGACCGGGGTCCACAATTCACTAGAGGTGTCTCTCCCATAAGATAGCATGTTGGGTGAACAAATTACAGTCGGGCAATTGACAAATAGAGAGGGCATAAGAATGCACATACATGATATGATGAATATTGTGAGATTTAATTGGGCATTACGACAAAGTACATAGACCGCTATCCAGCATGCATCTATGCCTAAAAGGTCCACCTTCAGGTTATCATCCGAACCCCTTCCAGTATTAAGTTGCAAAACAACAGACAATCGCATTAAGTATGGTGCGTAATGTAATCAATAACTACATCCTCGGACATAGCATCAATGTTTTATCCCTAGTGGCAACAACACATCCACAACCTTAGAACTTTCTCATCACCGTCCCGCATTTAATGGAGGCATGAACCCACTATCGAGCATAAATACTCCTCTTGGAGTTAAGAGTAAAAACTTGGCCGAGCCTCTACTAATAACGGAGAGCATGCAAGATCATAAACAACACATAGGTAATAGATTGATAATCAACATAACATAGTATTCTCTATCCATCGGATCCCGACAAACACAACATATAGAATTACAGATAGATGATCTTGATCATGTTAGGCAGCTCACAAGATCCGACAAAGAAGCACATGAGGAGAAGACAACTGATGGCGTGTAACTCACACGTTCGTTGGGAACCCCAAGAGGAAGGTATGATGCGCACAGCAGCAAGTTTTCCCTCAGAAAGAAACCAAGGTTTATCGAACCAGGAGGAGCCAAGAAGCACGTTGAAGGTTGATGGCGGCGAGATGTAGTGCGGCGCAACACCGGGGATTCCGGCGCCAACGTGGAACCTGCACAACACAACCAAAGTACTTTGCCCCAACGAAACAGTGAGGTTGTCAATCTCACCGGCTTGCTGTAACAAAGGATTAGATGTATAGTGTGGATGATGATTGTTTGCAGAAAACAGCAAAGAACAAGTATTGCAGCAAATTTGTATTTCAGTATAAAAGAATGGACCGGGGTCCACAGTTCACTAGAGGTGTCTCTCCCATAAGATAGCATGTTGGGTGAACAAATTACAGTCGGGCAATTGACAAATAGAGAGGGCATAACAATGCACATACATGACATGATGAATATTGTGAGATTTAATTGGGCATTACGACAAAGTACATAGACCGCTATCCAAGCATGCATCTATGCCTAAAAAGTCCACCTTCGAGGTTATCATCCGAACCCCTTCCAGTATTAAGTTGCAAAACAACGGACAATTGCATTAAGTATGGTGCGTAATGTAATCAATAACTACATCCTCGGACATAGCATCAATGTTTTATCCCTAGTGGCAACAGTACATCCATAACCTTAGAGGTTTCCGTCACTCCCCAGCATTCACGGAGACATGAACCCACTATCGAGCATAAATACTCCCTCTTGGAGTTAAGAGCAAAAACTTGGCCGAGCCTCTACTAATAACGGAGAGCATGCAAGATCATAAACAACACATAGGTAATAGATTGATAATCAACATAACATAGTATTCTCTATCCATCGGATCCCGACAAACACAACATATAGAATTACAGATAGATGATCTTGATCATGTTAGGCAGCTCACAAGATCCGACAATGAAGCACATGAGGAGAAGACAACCATCTAGCTACTGCTATGGACCCATAGTCCAGGGGTGAACTACTCACTCATCACTCCGGAGGCGACCATGGCGGTGAAGAGTCCTCCGGGAGATGAATCCCCTCTCCGGCAGGGTGCCTGAGGTGATCTCCAGAATCCCCCGAGATGGGATTGGCGGCGGCGGCGTCTCGGTAAGGTTTTCCGTATCGTGGCTCTCGATGCGGGGGTTTCGCGACGAAGACCTTAAGTAGGCGGAAGGGCGGAGTCGGAGGGGTCACGGGGGCCCCACACAGCGAGGGCCGCGCGGGCCCCTCCCGAGCCGCGCCGCCCTAGTGTGGCGGCGCCCCGTGGCCCCACTTCGTCTTCTCTTCGGTCTTCCGGAAGCTTCGTGGCAAAATAGGACCCCGGGCGTTGATTTCGTCCAATTCCGAGAATATTTCCTTTGTAGGATTTCGAAACCAAAAACGACGAAAACAACGAATCGGCTCTTCGGCATCTCGTTAATAGGTTAGTGCCGGAAAATGCATAAATACGACATATAATGTGTATAAAACATGTAGATATCATCAATAATGTGGCATGGAACATAAGAAATTATCGATACGTCGGAGACGTATCGGCATCCCCAAGCTTAGTTCCTGCTCGTCCCGAGCGAGTAAACGATAACAAAGATAATTTCTGGAGTGACATGCCATCATAACCTTGATCATACTATTGTAAGCATATGTAATGAATGCAGCGATCAAAACAATGGTAATGACATGAGTAAACAACTGAATCATAAAGCAAAGACTTTTCATGAATAGTACTTCAAGACAAGCATCAATAAGTCTTGCATAAGAGTTAACTCATAAAGCAATAAATCAAAGTAAAGGTATTGAAGCAACACAAAGGAAGATTAAGTTTCAGCGGTTGCTTTCAACTTGTAACATGTATATCTCATGGATAATTGTCAATATAGAGTAATATAACAAGTGCAATATGCAAGTATGTAGGAATCAATGCACAGTTCACACAAGTGTTTGCTTCTTGAGGTGGAGAGAAATAGGTGAACTGACTCAACATAAAAAGTAAAAGAAAGGTCCTTCGCAGAGGAAAGCATCGATTGCTATATTTGTGCTAGAGCTTTTATTTTGAAAACAAGAAACAATTTTGTCAACGGTAGTAATAAAGCACATGTATTATGTAAATTATATCTTACAAGTTGCAAGCCTCATGCATAGTATACTAATAGTGCCCGCACCTTGTCCTAATTAGCTTGGACTACCGGATCATCGCAATACACATGTTTTAACCAAGTGTCACAAAGGGGTACTTCCATGCCGCCTCGTACAAAGGTCTAAGGAGAAAGCTCGCATTTTGGATTTCTCGCTTTTGATTATTCTCAACTTAGACATCCATACCGGGACAACATGGACAACAGATAATGGACTCCTCTTTAATGCATAAGCATGTAGCAACAATTAGTGTTCTCATATGAGATTGAGGATATATGTCCAAAACTGAAACTTCCACCATGATTGATGGCTTTAGTTAGCGGCCCAATGTTCTTCTCTAACAATATGCATGCTCTAACCATTAAGTGGTAGATCTCTCTTACTTCAGACAAGATGGACATGCATAGCAACTCACATGATATTCAACAAAGAGTAGTTGATGGCGTCCCCAGGAACATGGTTATCGCACAACAAGCAACTTCATAAGAGATAAAGTGCATAAGTACATATTCAATACCACAATAGTTTTTAAGCTATTTGTCCCATGAGCTATATATTGCAAAGGTAAAGAATGGAAATTTTTAAAGGTAGCACTCAAGCAATTTACTTTGGAATGGCGGAGAAATACCATGTAGTAGGTAGGTATGGTGGACACAAATGGCATAGTGGTTGGCTCAAGGATTTTGGATGCATGAGAAGTATTCCCTCTCGATACAAGGTTTAGGCTAGCAAGGTTATTTGAAACAAACACAAGGATGAACCGGTGCAGCAAAACTCACATAAAAGACATATTGTAAACATTATAAGTCTCTACACCGTCTTCCTTGTTGTTCAAAACTCAATACTCGATATTATCTAGACTTTAGAGAGACCAAATATGCAAACCAAATTTAGCAAGCTCTAGGTGTTTCTTCATTAATGGGTGCAAAGTATATGATGCAAGAGCTTAAACATGAGCACAACAATTGCTAAGTATCAAATTATTCAAGACATTTTAGAATTACTACATGTAGCATTTCCCAATTCCAACCATATAACAATTTAACGAAGAAGATTCAACCTTCGCCATGAATACTATGAGTAAAGCCTAAGGACATATTTGTCCATATGCAACAGCGGAACGTGTCTCTCTCCCACACAATGAATGCTAGGATCCATTTTATTCAAACAAAAACAAAAACAAACCGACGCTCCAAGCAAAGCACATAAGATGTGATGGAATAAAAATATAGTTTCGGGGGAGGAACCTGATAATGTTGTCGATGAAGAAGGGGATGCCTTGGGCATCCCCAAGCTTAGACGCTTGAGTCTTCTTAAAATATGCAGGGGTGAACCACCGGGGCATCCCCAAGCTTAGAGCTTTCACTCTCCTTGATCATATTGCATCATTCTCCTCTCTTGATCCTTGAAAACTTCCTCCACACCAAACTCGAAACAACTCATTAGAGGGTTAGTGGACAATAAAAATTAACATGTTCAGAGGTGACACAATCATTCTTAACACTTCTGGACATTGCATAAAGCTACTGGACATTAATGGATCAAAGAAATTCATCCAACATAGCAAAAGAGGCAATGCGAAATAAAAGGCAGAATCTGTCAAAACAGAACAGTCCGTAAAGATGGATTTTATTGAGGCACGAGACTTGCTCAAATGAAAATGCTCAAATTGAATGAAAGTTGCGTACATATCTGAGGATCACGCACGTAAATTGGCTTAATTTTCTGAGCTACCTACAGAGGGGCAGGTCGAAATTCGTGACAGCAAAGAAATCTGTTACTGCGCAGTAATCCAAATCTAGTATTCACTTTACTATCAAAGACTTTACTTGGCACAACAAAACACAAAACTAAGATAAGGAGAGGTTGCTAAAGTAGTAAACAACTTCCAAGATTCAAATATAAAACAAAATACTGTAGTAAAAACATGGGTTGTCTCCCATAAGCGCTTTTCTTTAACGCCTTTCAGCTAGGCGCAGAAAGTGTATATCAAGTATTATCGAGAGATGAAGTATCAACATCATAACCAGAGGTGTTGGGAGTTTTCTCAACTATGCATTGTGTCTTATCTATGTAAGTTTCAGAGGCTCCCTTTTTATTACCCTTAGGCTTGCTACTCTCATCAAACAAATCTTCAGGAACAATCCAATCAAAATTCTTTTCTAGTGCCTCGCACATTCCCAAGAGCTTGCAAGGTATCGATGTTTTAATATCCCCCTCATAATTAACTTTATTAGTGTACTTTTGCCTATCTTTTTCCATCTTCTCAAGGGTGCTAGCAAAGTTTGTATAAGATCCAAGCATATTATATTTAGTAAAGATTTTTCTAGCTTCTCTTGCTATTCCCCCAAATTCTTTAAGAAGGGTTTCTAATACAAAATCTTTCTTTTCTCCTTCTTCCATATCACTAAGTGTAAGAAACATATGTTGAATTACAGGATTGAGATTAACAAATCTAGCTTCTAGCGCGTGTACTAAAGAAGCAACAGCAATTTCATAAGTAGGAGCAAGTTCTACCAAGTGTCTATCTTCAAAATCTTCAGCCGTACTAATATGAGTGAAAAAAATTTCTATGTTATCTTTCCCGAGGATAAACCCTCGGCCTACCGGTACATCTTTAAGAATAAACTTAGGAGGAAACATGATGAAGCAAGTAAAGTAAATGCAAGTAACTAATTTTTTTGTGTTTTTGATATAGAGTGCAAGACAGTAAATAAAGTAAAGCTAGCAACTAATTTTTTTTGTTTTGATATAATGCAGCAAACAAAGTAGTAAATAAAATAAAGCAAGACAAAAACAAAGTAAAGAGATTGGATTGTGGAGACTCCCCTTACAGCGTGTCTTGATCTCCCCGGCAACGGCGCCAGAAAAAGAGCTTGATTGCGTGTAACTCACACGTTCGTTGGGAACCCCAAGAGGAAGGTATGATGCGCACAGCAGCAAGTTTTCCCTCAGAAAGAAACCAAGGTTTATCGAACCAGGAGGAGCCAAGAAGCACGTTGAAGGTTGATGGCGGCGAGATGTAGTGCGGCGCAACACCGGGGATTCCGGCGCCAACGTGGAACCTGCACAACACAACCAAAGTACTTTGCCCCAACGAAACAGTGAGGTTGTCAATCTCACCGGCTTGTTGTAACAAAGGATTAGATGTATAGTGTGGATGATAATTGTTTGCAGAGAACAGTAAAGAACAAGTATTGCAGCAGATTTGTATTTCAGTATAAAAGAATGGACCGGGGTCCACAGTTCACTAGAGGTGTCTCTCCCATAAGATAGCATGTTGGGTGAACAAATTACAGTCGGGCAATTGACAAATAGAGAGGGCATAACAATGCACATACATGACATGATGAATATTGTGAGATTTAATTGGGCATTACGACAAAGTACATAGACCGCTATCCAAGCATGCATCTATGCCTAAAAAGTCCACCTTCAGGTTATCATCCGAACCCCTTCCAGTATTAAGTTGCAAAACAACAGACAATTGCATTGAGTATGGTGCGTAATGTAATCAATAACTACATCCTCGGACATAGCATCAATGTTTATCCCTAGTGGCAACAGTACATCCATAACCTTAGAGGTTTCTGTCACTCCCCCAGATTCACGGAGACATGAACCCACTATCGAGCATAAATACTCCCTCTTGGAGTTAAGTGAAAAAACTTGGCCGAGCCTCTACTAATAACGGAGAGCATGCAAGATCATAAACAACACATAGGTAATAGATTGATAATCAACATAACATAGTATTCTCTATCCATCGGATCCCGACAAACACAACATATAGAATTACGGATAGATGATCTTGATCATGTTAGGCAGCTCACAAGATCCGACAATGAAGCACATGAGGAGAAGACAACCATCTAGCTACTGCTATGGACCCATAGTCCAGGGGTGAACTACTCACTCATCACTCCGGAGGCGACCATGGCGGTGAAGAGTCCTCCGGGAGATGAATCCCTCTCCGGCAGGGTGCCGGAGGTGATCTCCGGAATCCCCCGAGATGGGATTGGCGGCGGCGGCGTCTCGGATGGGTTTTCCGTATCGTGGCTCTCGGTACTGGGGGTTTCGCGACGAAGACCTTAAGTAGGCGGAAGGGCGGAGTCGGAGGGGTCACGGGGGCCCCACACAGCAGGGCCGCGCGGGCCCCTCCTGGGCCGCGCCGCCTTAGTGTGGCGGCGCCCCGTGGCCCCACTTCGTCTTCTCTTCGGTCTTCTGGAAGCTTCGTGGCAAAATAGGACCCTGGGCGTTGATTTCGTCCAATTCCGAGAATATTTCCTTTGTAGGATTTCGAAACCAAAAACAGAAGAAAACAAAGAATCGGCTCTTCGGCATATCGTCAATAGGTTAGTGCCGGAAAATGCATAAATACGACATATAATGTGTATAAAACATGTAGATATCATCAATAATGTGGCATGGAACATAAGAAATTATCGATACGTCGGAGACGTATCAACAACCATCTAGCTACTGCTATGGACCCATAGTCCAGGGGTGAACTACTCACTCATCAATCCGGAGGCGACCATGGCGGTGAAGAGTCCTCCGGGAGATGAATCCCCTCTCCGGCAGGGCACCGGAGGTGATCTCCAGAATCCCCCGAGATGGGATTGGCGGCGGCGGCGTCTCGATGAAGGTTTTCCGTATCGTGGCTCTCGGTACTGGGGGTTTCGCGACGAAGGCTTTAAGTAGGCGGAAGGGCAACGCGGGGGGCCACACGAGGGCCCCACACGCCAGGCCGGCGCGGCCAAGGGCCAGGCCGCGCCGCCCTGTTGTGGCGGCGCCTCGTGG
>NC_061509.1:127959422-128112002 GCF_022539505.1 Lolium rigidum | reverse complement strand
TTTGTCACTTCGGGGCCATTGGTTCCGGACGACGACATGTGTATACAACTTGCGGAGTAAGACCATAAACAATGAATATCATGATGAAATAATAACATGTTCAGATCTGAGATCATGGCACTCGGGCCCTAGTGACAAGCATTAAGCATAACAAGTTGCAACAATATCATCAAAGTACCAATTACGGACACTAGGCACTATGCCCTAACAATCTTATACTATTACATGACCAATCTCATCCAATCCCTACCATCCCCTTCAGCCTACAGCGGGGGAATTACTCACACATGGATGGGGGAAACATGGCTGGTTGATTGATACGTGTACAACACGCGTCCGTTGGGAACCCCAAGAGGAAGGTGTGATGCGTACAGCGGCAAGTTTTCCCTCAGTAAGAAACCAAGGTTTATCGAACCAGTAGGAGCCAAGAAGCACGTTGAAGGTTGATGGCGGCGGGATGTAGTGCGGCGCAACACCAGGGATTCCGGCGCCAACGTGGTACCTGCACAACACAACCAAAGTACTTTGCCCCAACGAAACAGTGAGGTTGTCAATCTCACCGGCTTGCTGTAACAAAGGATTAGATGTATAGTGTGGATGATGATTGTTTGCAGAGAACAGTAAAGAACAATAGAACAAGTATTGCACTAGATTGTATTCGATGTAAAAGAATGTACCGGGGTCCACAGTTCACTAGAGGTGTCTCTCCCATAAGATAAATAGCATGTTGGGTGAACAAATTACAGTCGGGCAATTGACAAATAAAGAGAGCATGACAATGCACATACATGATATGATGAGTATTTTGAGATTTAATTGGGCATTACGACAAAGTACATAGACCGCTATCCAGCATGCATCTATGCCTAAAAAGTCCACCTTCAGGTTATCATCGAACCCCTTCCGGTATTAAGTTGCAAAACAACGAGACAATTGCATTAAGTATGGTGCGTAATGTAATCAATAACTACATCCTCGGACATAGCATCAATGTTTTATCCCTAGTGGCAACAGCACATTCACAACCTTAGAACTTTACATCACTTGTCCCAGATTTAATGGAGGCATGAACCCACTATCGAGCATAAATACTCCCTCTTGGAGTTAAGAGCAAAAACTTGGCCAGAGCCTCTACTAATAACGGAGAGCATGCAAGATCATAAACAACACATAGGTAATAGATTGATAATCAACATAACATAGTATTCTCTATCCATCGGATCCCGACAAACACAACATATAGAATTACGGATAGATGATCTTGATCATGTTAGGCAGCTCACAAGATCCGACAATGAAGCACATGAGGAGAAGACAACCATCTAGCTACTGCTATGGACCCATAGTCCGAGGGGTGAACTACTCACTCATCACTCCGGAGGCGACCATGGCGGTGAAGAGTCCTCCGGGAGATGATTCCCCTCTCCGGCGAGGGTGCCGGAGGTGATCTCGAGAATCCCCGAGATGGGATTGGCGGCGGTGGCGTCTCAGTAAGGTTTTCCGTATCGTGGCTCTCGGTACTGGGGGTTTCGCGACGAAGGCTTTAAGTAGGCGGAAGGGCAACGCGGGGGGCCACACGAGGGCCCCACACGCCAGGGCCGCGCGGCAAGGGGCCAGGCCGCGCCGCCCTATTGTGTCGGCGCCTCGTGGCCCCACTTCCTTTCCCCCTCGGTCTTCTGGAAGCTTCGTGCATAAATAGGACCACGGGCATTGATTTCGTCCAATTCGAGAATATTTCCTTTGTAGGATTTACGAAACCAAAAACGGCAGAAAACGACAAGCGGCTCTTCGGCATCTCGTTAATAGGTTAGTGCCGGAAAATGCATAAATACGACATATAATGTGTATAAAACATGTAGATATCATCAATAATGTGGCATGGAACATAAGAAATTATCGATACGTCGGAGACGTATCAGCATCCCCAAGCTTAGTTCTGCTCGTCCGAAGCAGGTAAACGATAACAAAGATAATTTCTGGAGTGACATGCCATCATAACCTTGATCATACTATTGTAAGCATATGTAATGAATGCAGCGATCAAAACAATGGTAATGACATGAGTAAACAACTAAATCATAAAGAAAAGACATTTCATGAATAGTACTTTCAAGACAAGCATCAATAAGTCTTGCATAAGAGTTAACTCATAAAGAAATAAATCAAAGTAAAGGTATTGAAGCAACACAAAGGAAGATTAAGTTTCAGCGGTTGCTTTCAACTTGTAACATGTATATCTCATGAATAATTCTCAATGTAGAGTAATATAACAAGTGCAATATGCAAGTATGTAGGAATCAATGCACAGTTCACGCAAGTGTTTGCTTCTTGAGGTGGAGAGAGATAGGTGAACTGACTCAACATAAAAGTAAAAGAAAGGTCCTTCAAAGAGGAAAGCATTGATTGCTATATTTGTGCTAGAGCTTTGGTTTTGAAAACAAGAAACAATTTTGTCAACGGTAGTAATAAAGCATATGTATCATGTAAATTATATCTTACAAGTTGCAAGCCTCATGCATAGTATACTAATAGTGCCTGCACCTTGTCCTAATTAGCTTGGACTACCGGGATCATCGCAATACACATGTTTTAACCAAGTGTCACAAAGGGGTACCTCTATGCCGCTTTGTACAAAGGTCTAAGGAGAAAGCTCGCATTTTGGATTTCTCGCTTTTGATTATTCTCAACTTAGACATCCATACCGGGACAACATAGACAACGAGATAATGGACTCCTCTTTAATGCATAAGCATGTAGCAACAATTAGTGTTCTCATATGAGATTGAGGATATATGTCCAAAGCTGAAACTTCCACCATGGTTCATGGCTTTAGTTAGCGGCCCAATGTTCTTCTCTAACAATATGCATGCTCTAACCATTAAAGTGGTAGATCTCCCTTACTTCAGACAAGACGGACATGCATAGCAACTCACATGGTATTCAACAAAGAGTAGTTGATGGCGTCCCCAGGAACATGGTTATCGCACAACAAGCAACTTAATAAGAGATAAAGTGCATAAGTACATATTCAATACCACAATAGTTTTTAAGCTATTTGTCCCATGAGCAATATATTGCAAAGGTAAAGAATGGAAATTTTAAAGTTAGAACTCAAGCAATTTACTTTGGAATGGCGGAGAAATACCATGTAGTAGGTAGGTATGGTGGACACAAATGGCATAGTGGTTGGCTCAAGGATTTTGGATGCATGAGAAGTATTCCCTCTCGATACAAGGTTTAGGCTAGCAAGGTTATTTGAAACAAACACAAGGATGAACCGGTGCAGCAAAACTCACATAAAAGACATATTGTAAACATTATAAGACTCTACACCGTCTTCCTTGTTGTTCAAACTCAATACTAGAAATTATCTAGACTTTAGAGAGACCAATTATGCAAACCAAATTTTAGCAAGCTCTTTGTATTTATTCATTAATGGGTGCAAAGTATATGATGCAAGAGCTTAAACATGAGCACAACAATTGCCAAGTATCAAATTATTCAATACATTTAGAATTACTACATGTAGCATTTCCCAATTCCAACCATATAACAATTTAACGAAGAAGATTCAACCTTCGCCATGAATACTATGAGTAAAGCCTAAGGACATATTTGTCCATATGCAACAGCGGAGCGTGTCTCTCTCCCACACAATGAATGCTAGGATCCATTTTATTCAAACAAAACAAAAACAAAAACAAACCGACGCTCCAAGCAAAGCACATAAGATGTGATGGAATAAAAATATAGTTTCGGGGGAGGAACACGATAATGTTGTCGATGAAGAAGGGGATGCCTTGGGCATCCCCAATCTTAGACGCTTGAGTCTTCTTAGAATATGCAGGGGTGAACCACCGGGGCATCCCCAAGCTTAGAGCTTTCACTCTCCTTGATCATATTGTATCATCCTCCTCTCTTGATCCTTGAAAACTTCCTCCACACCAAACTCGAAACAACTCATTAGAGGGTTAGTGCATAATAAAAATTAACATGTTCAGAGGTGACACAATCATTCTTAACACTTCTGGACATTGCACAAAGCTACTGGACATTAATGGAACAAAGAAATTCATCCAACATAGCAAAAGAGGCAATGCGAAATAAAAGGCAGAATCTGTCAAAACAGAACAGTCCGTAAAGATGGATTTTATTGAGGCACCAGACTTGCTCAAATAAAAATGCCCAAATTGAATGAAAGTTGCGTACATATCTGAGGATCACGCACGTAAATTGGCATATTTTTCTGAGCTACCTACAGAGGGGCAGGTCGAAATTCGTGACAGCAAAGAAATTTGTTACTGTGCAGTAATCCAAATCTAGTATGAACCTTACTATCAAAGACTTTACTTGGCACAACAGAGCACGAAACTAAGATAAGAAGAGGTTGCTACAGTAGTAAACAACTTCCAAGACTCAAATATAAAACAAAAATACTGTAGTAAAAACATGGGTTGTCTCCCATAAGCGCTTTTCTTTAACGCCTTTCGGCTAGGCGCGAAAGTGTGTATCAAGTGTTATCGAGAGATGAAGCATCGACATTACCTTGGGTGTTGGGAGTTTTCTCAACCATGCATAGTATGTTGGATACATAAGTTTCAGCTGCTCCCTTTTCATTAGTCTTGGGCTTGCTACTCTCATCAAACAAATTTTCAGGAACAAGCCAAGCATAATTATTATCTAGAGCTTCATGCATTGCTAGGAGCTTACATGGTATTGGTGCTTTAATCTCCCCACCATCATTAACATTATTAGTGTACTTAATTCTATCCATGTCCATTTTTTCAAGTGTTCTTTTAAAATCGGTGATCATACCAAGCCTCTCATGCTTACTAAAAACTTTTCTAGCTTCTTTAGCTATATCCGCAAATTCTCGCACTAAGACTTTTAGAACAAAATCTCTCTTCTCTCCCCGCTCCATATCAGAAAGTGTAAGAAACATGTGTTGTATCATGGGGTTGAGACTAATAAATCTAGCTTCCATCATGCGTACCAAACAAACAGAGGCATCTTCATAAGTAGGGACAGCTTTTGCAAGGGGTATATCTTTAAGATCTTCATGCTTACTAACATGGGTGAAAAATTCTTCTATATTATCTCTTCCAATTATAGACCCTTGTCCCACAGGTATATCTTTTACGGTAAAATTAAAAGGAAACATGTTGAAATAAGTAAAGCAAATGCAAGTAACTAATTTTTTTGTGTTTTTGATATAGAGTGCAAGACAGTAAATAAAGTAAAACTAGCAACTAATTTTTTTTTGTGTTTTGATATAATGCAGCAAACAAAGTAGTAAACAAAATAAAGCAAGACAAAAACAAAGTAAAGAGATTGGATTGTGGAGACTCCCCTTGCAGCGTGTCTTGATCTCCCCGGCAACGGCGCCGGAAAAAGAGCTTGATACGCGTACGGCACGCGTCCGTTGGGAACCCCAAGAGGAAGGTGTGATGCGTACAGCGGCAAGTTTTCCCTCGGTAAGAAACCAAGGTTTATCGAACCGGTAGGAGCCAAGAAGCACGTTGAAGGTTGATGGCGGCGGGATGTAGTGCGGCGCAACACCGGGGATTCCGGCGCCAACGTGGAACCTGCACAACACAACCAAAGTACTTTGCCCCAACGAAACAGTGAGGTTGTCAATCTCACCGGCTTGCTGTAACAAAGGATTAGATGTATAGTGTGGATGATGATTGTTTGCGAGAGAACGAGTAAAGAACAATAGAACAAGTATTGCGGTAGATTGTATTCGATGTAAAAGAATGGACCGGGGTCCACGAGTTCACTAGAGGTGTCTCTCCCATAAGATAAATAGCATGTTGGGTGAACAAATTACGGTCGGGCAATTGACAAATAAAGAGAGCATGAAAATGCACATACATGATATGATGAGTATTGTGAGATTTAATTGGGCATTACGACAAAGTACATAGACCGCTATCCGGCATGCATCTATGCCTAAAAAGTCCACCTTCGAGGTTATCATCCGAACCCCTTCCAGGTATTAAGTTGCAAAACAACGAGACAATTGCATTAAGTATGGTGCGTAATGTAATCAATAACTACATCCTCGGACATAGCATCAATGTTTTATCCCTAGTGGCAACGAGCACATCCACAACCTTAGAACTTTACATCCTTGTCCCAGATTTAATGGAGGCATGAACCCACTATCGAGCATAAATACTCCCTCTTGGAGTTAAGAGCAAAAACTTGGCCGAGCCTCCACTAATAACGGAGAGCATGCAAGATCATAAACAACACATAGGTAATAGATTGATAATCAACATAACATAGTATTCTCTATCCATCGGATCCGACAAACACAACATATAGAATTACGGATAGATGATCTTGATCATGTTAGGCAGCTCACAAGGTCCGACAATGAAGCACATGAGGAGAAGACAACCATCTAGCTACTTGCTATGGACCCATAGTCCAGGGGTGAACTACTCACTCATCACTCCGGAGCGACCATGGCGGTGAAGAGTCCTCCGGGGATGATTCCCCTCTCCGGCGGAGTGCGGAGGTGATCTCCGAGAATCCCCGAGATGGGATTGGCGGCGGCGTCTCGGTAAGGTTTTCCGTATCGTGGCTCTCGGTGCTGGGGGTTTCGCGACGAAGGCTTTAAGTAGGCGGAAGGGCAACGCGGGGGCCACACGAGGGCCCCACACGCCGGGCCGCGCGGCCGGGGGCCGGGCCGCGCCGCCCTGTTGTGTCGGCGCCTCGTGGCCCCACTTCCTTTCCCCCTCGGTCTTACGGAAGCTTCGTGCAAAAATAGGACCACGGGCGTTGATTTCGTCCAATTCGAGAATATTTCCTTTGTAGGATTTACGAAACCAAAAACAGCGAGAAAACGACAGCGGCTCTTCGGCATCTCGTTAATAGGTTAGTGCCGGAAAATGCATAAATACGACATATAATGTGTATAAAACATGTAGATATCATCAATAATGTGGCATGGAACATAAGAAATTATCGATACGTCGGAGACGTATCATTGATGAAGAGGCGTTTTATGCTCGGCTTCATCAAGGATACGAACAGGATGTTCTCGATAAGTTAGATCCTCTTGGAGGTCAAGAGTCTCGTGATCAACACCACGGATAGGATGTTTGAAGCAACGCTTGAGTTGGGACACATGGAAGACATCATGAACTTCAGGAAAGTTGGAAGGTAACTCCAACTTGTAAGAAACATTACCATGCTTGGCAAGGATGCGGAAAGGACCAATATAGCGAGGTGCTAGTTTGCCTTTGATACCGAAGCGATGGACACCCTTGAGAGGAGTGACCCAAAGATAAGCTTGATCACCAATTTCATACTTCACTTCTTGATGATGGCGATCATAGTAGCTCTTTTGACGTGGTCGAGCGGTTTTCGGACGTTCGCGAATGATGCGAACTTGATCTTCTGCTTCATTGATTATATCTGGTCCAAAGAACTTTCTTCTCCAGTTTCGGACCAGTTCAAAGGAGTTCTACACCTTTCGCCATACAAAGATTCAAAAGGTGCCATGCCCAGGCTAGATTGGAAGCTGTTGTTATAGGTGAACTCGGCAAATGGAAGGCATTTTTCCCAATCTTTACCAAAGGATATAACACAGGCCCTGAGCATGTCTTCAAGAATTTGATTCACTCTTTCGGTTTGACCACCGGTTTGAGGATGATAGGCTGTGCTGAAGGAAAGACGAGTTCCCATAGCTTATTGAAAACTAGCCCAGAACTTTGAGGTAAACAGACTCCCACGATCAGAGACGATCTTCTTAGGAACACCATGAAGAGTGACTATCCGTGAGATATACACATCTGCTAGTTGACTAGCTTTTATGTCTTCTCGGATAGGAAGGAAGTGAGCAACCTTGGATAGACGATCAATGACTACCCATATAGCATCTCTTCCATTTTTGGTCTTGGGGAGACCGGTAATGAAACCCATGCCAATTTCATCCCATTTCCACTCTGGAATTGATAGAGGTTTGAGAGTGCTAGCAGGTCTTTGGTGTTCAGCTTTCACACGACGACAAACATCGCATTCAGCAACAAACTTAGCGATCTCTTGCTTCATCCCAGACCACCAGAATCTTTGGCGAAGATCCCGATACATCTTGGTACTACCAGCATGGATGGAGAGGGGTGATTCATGAGCTTCTTTAAGGATTAGCTCTTTTAGATCCGATTTATCTGGCACGACTAGAAATTTTCCGAAATAAATGGTACCTTGATCATCAATGGAGAAACATTTAGCAACTCCGCTAGCAATGTTCTTCTTGATCTCGGTAATGCCAGAATCTTGCTTCTGAGCCTTACTGATCTGGTCTTCAAGAGAGGGCTTCACTTCTAGATTAGCAAGGAATCCACTAGGAACAATCTCAAGGTTGAGTTTTGCAAGTTCCTCATAGAGAGAAAGTTGCGCTTGCTTAACCATCAGATTGTTGCAATATGACTTCCGACTTAGCGCATCAGCAACGACATTGGCTTTGTCGGGTTTATAGTTGAGACCCCAATCATAATCTTTGATGACTTCCAACCATCTTCTCTGTCTGATATTTAGATCCAGTTGGGTGAAAAGATACTTCAGACTTTGATGATCCGAGTACAACTCGCAACGCTTACCATAAAGGTAAGGTCGCCATTTCTTAAGAGCATGGATCACTGCTGCAAGCTCGAGATCATGAGTAGGATAATTGAGCTCATGTGGTTTCAACTGTCGAGAGGCATAGGCCACCACATGGCCATCTTGCATCAACACACATCTGAGCCCTTGGAGAGAGGCATCGCAATAGACAACAAAGTCTTTGCTTGTGTCCGGAAGGATGAGCACAGGAGCAGTATTCAGCTTGGTTTCCAAAACCTGGAAACTTTCTTCAGCCTTTTATGACCATTCACACTTCTTGTCTTTCTTGAGAAGATCGGTCATTGGCTTGGCAATCTTGGAGAAATTTTCAATGAATCGGCGGTAATAACCCGCCAGACCGAGAAAACTCCGAATCTCCTTAGCTGACTTAGGTGTCTTCCAGTCAAGAACAGCTTGAACTTTATCTGGAATGATTGCAACACCTTTTTCAGAGATAACATGACCAAGGAAGATGAGCTCTTTTAACCAGAACTCACATTTGGAGAACTTGGCGTAAAGACGGTGCTCACGAAGTTTGGTTAGCACCAGACGAAGATGTTCATCATGTTCATCTTCAGTTTTGGAGTAGATCAGAATATCGTCGATGTAGACCACGACGAACTTGTCAAGATACTCCATAAAAACAGAGTTCATGAGCCGCATAAAAGTGGCAGGAGAATTTGTGAGGCCAAAGGACATGACAGTGTACTCGTAAAGACCATAACGAGTTGTGAACGCTGTCTTTGGAATATCCTCCGTTCGGATTTTCATTTGATGGTTACCTGATCTCAAATCCATCTTTGGGAAGACTGTGGCACCGGACAACTGATCAAAAAGGTCATTGGTTATAGGAAGAGGGTATTTGTTCTTGATTGTCACAACATTGAGCGGATGGTAATCAACAACCAGCCGCGGGATGTTGGTATCTCTCTTCTTGACAAAGAGGGCAGGGCAACCCCAGGAAGAAGTACTAGGTTGGATGAAGTTCTTCTCTTCTAGCTCCTCTAACTGCTTCTTCAGTTCAACCAACTCTTCCGGAGGCATACGATATGGTCTCCGGGAAACAGGGGCAGTTCCCGGAACC
This sequence comes from Lolium rigidum, assembly GCF_022539505.1. NCBI lineage: Eukaryota > Viridiplantae > Streptophyta > Magnoliopsida > Poales > Poaceae > Lolium > Lolium rigidum. Next base: position 128,102,305 of record NC_061509.1, on the reverse strand, counting down.
AACTCAATGACAAAGTCCACACTTCGATCAGGTGGCATGTCGGGTAATTCTTCAGGGAAGACATCTGGAAAGTCATGGACCACCCAAACATCAGATATTTCTGGCTTAGGTAGGGCTTCAATGGCATACAACTCGGCTTCAGGGGTAAACCTTGCCGATGGAGGTATTGCGGATGGAGCCCGGTACATAACACTTTTGCCGGAAAGATTGGTCAGTACAATAGACCTAGCTGCGCAATCAATGACAGCCTTATGCTTTACTAGCCAATCCATGCCCAAGATGACATCAATGTCAGTGGACTTGAGGGCAATGAGAGAGGTGGGGAACCACACTGGCCCTATACTGATTATAACCTCAGGGGTAATCCAGATAGTTTGCCAATGAGAACCAGGAGTTGTGATCTCTAAAGGGGAGGGCATTGTCTCGAAGGGTGTAACATCTCAAATTTTAAAACAAAGAAGAAAATGAATTTCCTTTTTCCAAAAAGTGGAACCAACAAAAAACTTTATTTAAGTCCTATAATGTGCATAGTGCTCATGCCCAAGTGTCGTGAGTTTTGCTATGATGCTTGTGTGAAGTATTTTGAAATGTTTCTAAACCCTAAACCCTACCCTTTTCAAGTCCAAAGAGGAATAAATAAAAAGAAAACAAAATAAGGGTGAGGCATATGTGGGCTTATGGCCATTTCCACCAATAATGGCCTATGCCCTATTGACCCTACCAAAATGGTTGTGAACCATTACTAAACTTAACCTAACCCTCAATCAACACAAAACAAGGACTTTGGGCCAAAGAAAAAGAAAAGAAAATAAGTTTTTGCATCACATATAAGCCTATGGCTATTTTTGCAAATCTTTGACCTAGGCCATCTTACCTTGTGTCAATGACTTGAAAACCTTTCTAAACCCAAAAGAACACCTTTTGGTCAAAGAAACACAAAAAAAATCAAAATCAAAATCAAAAACCAAGCCACATATGATAATGGTCAAAACTGACTTTTATCTCAGGTACCCACTTTGAGCCCCTGTATTAAGAAATTTTCAAACTAAACTCTCTCAACACTTTGCACCCCATCCAAGACCTCATCAAGGTGAACAATTTTGGTGTTGACCAACTTGACTAAATCCTTTTCAAATTCTTAATATAAGCAGGCAAAGTTGCAACTTTGAAACAGAAACTAGATCAACCCAAATTTGATTTTTCCCAAATCTCTTCCAAATTTCAAACCAACACCATCAGGAGGTTCCAAGCATTATGTGAGACACACCCATAAAATTTTGTGCCAAAATTCCAAAGTAAGTTTCTTGCGGCCATTTCATCGAGCACTTGACATGCACAAACCTGCCAACCCTAGACACTCTATTACCCAGCAGTTTTTGACCTAAACCCTCATGCCTTGGTCATCATTAGTCCTCTCCTGCACTCCTTACACCATGCCAAGAACCAGAGACAAGGTTTGAGCGTGATCTCATCAAGGACAAGACCATGCCGAGGTGTGCATGTCACTCACCATGCCATTCTTCTATCCACTCCTCTCTAGCTCACATCATCTTGTCCTTAAGCTTCCCTGTACTCTCCTGATCACGCTAGTGTACTCACTCGACCAAGGAGAACACGACGAAGCCCTTGGCCAGCCCGCGCCCATGCCTCCCAGAACGCGCCAGAGCGCCCCTGACACGTCCCTGGACGCGACGGTGCACCGCCTGCCCCCGTCGACTCCGACCACCTCATGTCCTCTCCTCTCGCACAAGCACTCACCACACCACCAGCTACTCCCTAGACAAGCTCAACTGCCCACGCGAGCCCTGTAGACGACACCATCGTCGACGACCTCCGTCGGTACCCGTCACAGACATTGACGTTGCCTGCACTCCTCCGTCCCTCCCCTGCTGCACAACGACGCGCCCCAGGACCACCGTGACGCCGCCAACACTCCCGCGTCAGCGCCCAACTCCCTCCACCACTGTAGCCTCGTCGATGATGACGACCTGCCATGCCGAGCCGTAGCACCCCTCGCCGCAATAAATAGAGCAAAGCCCCGGCCTCAAATCCGCACACCATTCCACTCCCCTCCTTCCTCTAGTTCTCCTCGACCACTTCCCCTCTCTGATTACACACTAGCTCGCCGGAATTTCATCGGAGACCGCCGCTACCGTGGCCAGATCGAGGCAAAGACTCCGACCACCCCAGCCGCTCCCGCGACCACCAGCTGCCTCGCCGTCGTCTTCCACGTCGAACGCAGCCAACGCCCAACCTCGCCGGAGCTCAGGTGACCCTCCTACCCCCTGGTGCTCGCCGCCAGTGAGGGTGTGCTCGTCATCAACGACGACGAGCGTGAGCCGTCGATCTGGCATCTAATCCAACGGCCGCTGCGCGCGTACCGCTTCGGGCGTGTTAAGACACGCTGACGCGTGGGGTCCGCTGTCAGGCAGCCCGCTACGCACTGGAGCATAGTTGGGCCGGCCCAGTAGGTTTTCCCGCGCGCCCATTTCGTTTGAATTCGTTTAAATCAATTTAACCCAAAATTCAATACTGGTGCTTGATTCAAAATTAAATAGAACAAATTCTACTGAGCCAAATTTCATGAACTTTATATTGTTGGAAAGCTTATGAAATTCTCTATCAAACCCCACTAGTTTCAACCGCAGATCTGTTGTAGAAATAAGGTAGCAAAAAGAACAAGTCAGTACCTTTTCAAATTCAAACAATTATTAAAATCAACCATAAATGATTTTGAGTTGTTTCCAACTCTCATAAATCACATTTCACATACTCTTCATGAATATGTAAAAACATAGCATAGTTGTTTACATGATCATGGGCTAGAGAAAAATAATGGCTATGTGGCCATTTCTAGTCCATTTAAATTACCCAAAACTAAATATTAAATAGTATGAGAGGTTTCCTCTCATTTAAATCATTGTCTCAAGTGATTCAATATGAGGAAATGATCTTAGCTATAGAACCTCATACTTGATTACTTAGAGATATTAAATTGTTCCAAAAGTAGTATTTAAATTGCATGAGGTATAGTACCTCATTTAAATCATTTTTCGCAAATGATAAGTGTGAACTGTTCACCTTGGTCAACCTAATCCCACACTTACTAATTGAGAAGATTAAATCTTAATAAGATTCAATGAGAGGAAATTATTTCCTCTTACAAATGTTCTTAAAAGAAAAACAAAGTCAACCACCTTGTGTTTAATGTGGTGATGATAGGATAGCTTGTGTGATCCATTTGAGTGTTAAGTCTAGCACTTAAGCATTGTGTGATGATTGTATGCCTCGTATCCGTTTATAGACGCTAGTACCGAGGACTACCAGGAGGAGGAGGTCTTCTACCAAGAGGAAGAAGAAAGCTTTGATCACTGTACCAATCAAGGCAAGCTACACTCTTGCAAGTTACCCAAGTGCAATCTCATCTTGAGCAAGGCACTAATACCATACTACTTTGTGTTTACTTTCCAAGTCCCAGTTTTATCTTACCAAGCTTTTACTTTGTTTATCAAGGTTTACTTTTATAGTTCACTTGAGTCTAGATATGGAGTAGTACAAGAACATCAAAGTTAGCCTAGAGAGCTACAAGCTAGTCAGCACCCCTCATGACTAGTTGCTAGTGCTAAAACTAAAATTGACTACTCTAGATGGGAACTTGTGAAATTCTTGACTTTGAAAACCTTGGAATGATGAGTCATTCTATTGAAAGATTTTGAAGCTGAAGGTAACTTGAATGACATGGTGATTTTGATAAAAAATTGATGATTGGGTTCGGATGCGATACCATTCCAATTTTTGAGTACCCCCACAATACCTGATTATGGGTAAGGCTTTAGCTGGAAATTTATGTGTCTTAGTATGGGTTCCCTCTGAACAAGCGTCATAGAGGTTATGCCGAGGCTGCCTCCGTTGAAAGTGAAATGACGTGAAATGAGGTGAATGTCCTACCCAAGCCCTGTGCGGTTCCCGGAGTTGGCGGTTTGCTATCACTTTGGGAGGCCAAGCTCATGGGGAGAGGTGCCTATACTAGGGTATGTAAGTGAAAGGTTACTTGGTTGATGATCCGCATGCTGAGTTATGATTATTCGGGGCTATCACGACGGATGTAATCAAATGTTGTGGCACAAGTGTGCAACCTCTGCAGAGTGTAAACCTATTCGAATAGCCGCGTCCGCGGTCATGGACAGTTGGAAAGGCCATATTGTTCCGTCATCAGAACTTTTAAAAATGTGACTCGTGACTTGTGACTTGAATTTGAAAGGTGACTTTGACTTTGAATCACAACAGAGTTGTGGGAATGACACTAATGTTCCCACTTGAGTTATGTTAGGCAAATGAAGAGTCTTTTATTACTACATGCTTATGAAATAAAACTGGCTTTATGCAAATGAACCTAGAGCTTAGAAATCCATTAATATAGTTGATAGTGCTTACACTAGTGTTAGTTTGCGAGTACTTTAAAGTACTAATGGTTGTGTCCCTGGCTATTCAAATGGCCAGACTATGAAGAAGAGCAGCAGTACCAGGAAGATGGACGGCAGGACGTCTATGATAACTAGGACTACTCCTGATGTCAAAAGTTGCCTGTGGAGCAGATGGACCGCTACTACGTTTCTTCCGCTGTGTGTGTTTTGTAATTGATCATTAGATCAACTATTATTGTAAGAGTGGATCATGTGATCCTTTGTTGTAAGAAAATTATGGTGTTGATGAATAATGTGCTGTGATATGAACTTATTATGTCTCGCAAAAACAATCTTCCTGGGATTGCGATGTATGGCATAATAGGCATCTGGACATAAAAATCCGGGTGTTGACAAAGGGTATATCATGCTTTCTTGCAAACTCTTGAGATATGAATGTATGCAACGCTCCGGAATCAAACAGAACTGTAGCTGGGATTGAGTTTATATAGAGCTTACCCATTAGGACGCTTGGATCCTCTTCAGCCTCATCAGCAGAGACATGGGTCAGACGAGCACGACCAGAGGAATATTTTTCATCCTTCTTGGGCTGAGAATATCCACGACCAGTAGATTTATGGGGGAATTCCTTTGAGTAGTGGCCAGGCTAACCACAAGAGTAGCAGGCACCACTAGGCACAGTACCCATGGCAGGACGATAGCTTGAACCACCAGATAGTGGCTTAGAGTTATTGCCAGAAGACCTTGGTGCATAGGGAGCACGAGGTACAACACTGTAAGGGATCCAGACTCGGCGCTTCTTGTTGTTAGAGGAAGACGCACGAGAATCACCTTCTTCACGCTTCTTGAATTTTTCCATATCCTTCCTTCCGTTCTCCATCAGAAGAGCACGATTATGCAGGTCATGGAATGACTGGAAGGTGAAAGGCAGCATCTCATAGTGAAGCTCAGGGTTAAGTCCCTTGCGGAACAGATCTTGCTTGACAGCATCATCAACCACATCACGGGGTGCATAGCGAGACAGCTGAGTGAACTCACGTCCATATGTCTCCACATCCAGCTTCCCCTGAGAAAAATCCAGGAACTCCCTCCTTTTGATGTCCATGACAGTCTTGGGGATATTGGCTGCACGGAAAGCTGTGACAAACTCCTCCCAGGTAACATCATGTCCTGGCGCTTGAAGAGCCAGAAAACCTTCCCACCAAGAACCAGCGGCACCTTCTAACTGGTAGGTGGCGAAGTTCACGCGTTCACCTGGTGGAACATGAAGAGCATTGAACTTGCGCTCGATGGTGCGAAGCCAATCATCAGCATCAAGAGGCTCCTTGGGGTGGGTGAAGACAGGAGGCAGTGCATGGATGAAGTCCCCAAGTGTGACACGGTTGTCGGGACGACGCTCTGTGTTTTGAGCTACACGCTCCAGGATTTGTTCATTCCTCAGGCGGTTGGTCTCAATGTTGTTAAGAACCTGCGCCATTGTGGGAGGTGGCAGCAGTTCCTGTTCAGCATTGTTTTGTCCACGTCGGTTACGACCACGACCAGCCATCCTGAAGAGAAAGACAAAGATCATGAGAAATGGATTCCTTGGAAAGAATTTAACGGAATGGTAACATTCACTGAATGGAAGGAGCAAGATTCAGATCAAATGATGTAATCTTATGAACACTGAGTTAAGCAACCAAGTACGGAGTACTTATAGAGAAAACAACCCAAACCCGTAGATCCTATGAGTTTGGAAATATCAGGGTAGAGGTAAAACCTTTTTCAATCAAAACAAGTTAAGATGACTGATGTCTATGCACGCTTCTATTCCTGTAGACAGTGTTGGGCCTCCAAGAGCAGAGGTTTGTAGAACAGCAACAAGTTTCCCTTAAGTGAATCACCCAAGGTTTATCGAACTCAAGGAGGTAGAGGTCAAAGATATCCCTCTCAAGCAACCCCGCAATTAAGATACAAGAAGTCTCTTGTGTCCCCAACACACCTAATACACTTGTCAGATGTATAGGTGCACTAGTTCGGCGAAGAGATAGTGAAATACAAGTAATATGGATGATTGTAAGTAGTAATTGCAATCTGACATAAAAATGGCAGCAAGCGAACATGTAGCAGAACTTGTTGGAAACGGTGTTCCAATGCTTAGAAACAAGGCCTAGGGATCATACTTTCACTAGTGGACACTCTCAACAATGATCACATAATTGGACAATTAGATAACTTCTCTTCACTTGTGCTACTCGAATTACTCTCCTATTGGAATCACTAATCATCACGTAGTGGCTACAAAAGCTCCACTCAAAGTTCATCAAGTACTTGACAAACACCACTCATAGGGATATCCTCATCAAATCATAATCCAAGATAATACCGTTGCAATTTAGACCGAGTACTAACATAGCATACACACTGTCAACAATAGCTATGAAAGGGGGAATAGATCACATCAATACTATCATAGTAATAGTTAACTTCATAATCCACAGGAGATTACAATCATAACCTACGCCAAGTACTACATGATGCACACATTGTCCTTTTTACATCATGGAGGAGGAATAGACTACTTTAATAACATCACTAGAGTAGCACATAGATTAATAGTGATACAAAGCTCATGATCACATAAAGATCACACCATGGGAGAGAGAGATGAACCACATAGCTACCGGTAGAGCCCTCAGCCTCGGGGGAGAACTACTCCCTCCTCATCATGGGAGACAGCAACGACGATGAAGATGGCGGTGGAATCAATGGAGATGGATTCCGGGGGCACTTCCCCGTCCCGGCGGCGTGCCGGAACAGAGACTCTGTCCCCCGAAACTTGTCTTCGCGATGGCGGCGGCTACGGAACTCTTCGTGGAATATGACTTCTTCCTTTAGGGTTTTCGCGACGGAAGGAATATATAGGCGAAGGGGCGATGTCGGTGGAGTCCCGAGGGGCCCACCCCATATGGCGGCGTGGCCAGGGGTGGGGCCGCGCCCCCCTATGGTGTGGCCGCCTCGTGGCTCCTCTTCGTCTCCTCTTCGGTGTTCTGGAAGCCTCCGTGGAAAATGAGACCGTGGGCTTTTGTTTCGTCCAATTCCGAGAATATTTCATGTGTAGGATTTCTGAAACCAAAAACAGCAGAAAACAGGAACTGGCGATTCGGCATCTTGTTAATAGGTTAGTGCCGGAAAATGCATCAAAATCATATATAGAGTGTATGTAAAACATGTGAGTATTGTCATAAAACTAGCATTGGAACATAAGAAATTATAGATACGTTTGAGACGTATCAAGCATCCCCAAGCTTAGTTCCTACTCGCCCTCGAGTAGGTAAACGATAACAAGGATAATTTCTGAAGTGACATGCTACTGTCATAATCTTGATCAATACTATTGTAAAGCATATGAGATGAATGAAGTGATTCAAAGCAATGGTAAAGATAATGACTAAACAACTGAATCATGTAGCAAAGACTTTTCATGAATAGTACTTTCAAGACAAGCATCAAAAAGTCTTGCATAAGAGTTAACTCATAAAGTAATAGATTCTTAATAGAAGGTTTTGAAGCAACACAAAGGAAGATTTAAGTTTCAGCGAGTTGCTTTCAACTTTCAACATGTATATCTCATGGATAATTGTCAACACAAAGTAATATGATGAGTGCAAATAAGCAAGTATGTAAGAATCAATGCACACGATTGACGAAGTGTTTGCTTCTAAGATAGAAAGAAGTAGGTAAACTGACTCAACATAAAGTAAAAGAAAGGCCCTTCGCAGAGGGAAGCAGGGATTACTCATGTGCTAGAGCTTTTTATTTTGAAAACAATTTTGTCAACGGTAGCAATAATTCATATGTGTTATGCATAAAACTTCCTATAAGTTGCAAGCCTCATGCATCGAATACTAATAGTGCCCGCACCTTGTCCTAATTAGCTCAGACTTCCATGGATTATCATTGCATTACATATGTTTCAACCAAGTGTCACAAAGGGGTACCTCTATGCCACCTGTACAAAGGTCCAAGGAGATAAATCGCATTTGATTTCTCGATTTTGATAGATCTCAACTTGAGGACATCCATACCGGGACAACATAGAAAACAGATAATGGACTCCTCTTTTATGCTTTAAGCATTCAACAACGAGATAATATTCTCATAAGAGATTTGAGGATTAATGTCCAAGTCTGAAACTTCCACCATGATACATGGCTTTGGTTGGCGGCCCAATGTTCTTCTCTAACAATATGCATACTCAAACCATTCAACTCATGGCAAATCTCCCTTACTTCGGACAAGACGAACATGCATAGCAACTCACATGATATTCAACAAAGGTGTAACGGGTTGATGGCGTCCCAGAAACATGGTTACCGCTCAACAAGCAACTTATAAGAAATAAGATACATAAGCGACATATTCATTGCCACAATAGTTTTTTAGGCTACTTTCCCATGAGCTATGTATTGCAAAGACAAGGAATGAAATTTTTAAAGGTAGCACGCAAGCAATTTACTTTGGAATGGCAGAAAAATACCACATAGTAGGTATTTATGGTGGACACAAATGGCATAAGTTTTGGCTCAAGGTTTTGGATGCACGAGAAGCATTCCCTCTCAGTACAAGGCATTGGCTAGCAAGGTTGTTTGAAGCAAACACAAGTATGAACCGGTATAGCAAAACTTACATAAGAACATATTGCAAACATTATAAGACTCTACAATGTCTTCCTTGTTGTTCAAACACTTTTACCAGAAAATATCTAGACTTTAGAGAGACCACACCAAATTTCAACAAGCTCTGCGGTAGTTCTCCACTAATAGGTTTAAACTACATGATGCAAGAGCTTAAACATGATCTACTTGAGAGCTCAAAACAATTGCCAAGTATCAAATTATTCAAGACAATATATCAATTACCACATGAAGCATTTTCTGTTTCCAACCAAATAACAATCAATGCTGAGGCTTTCAGCTTTCGCCATGAATATTAAAGGTAAAACGAAGAACACAAGTGTTCAAATGAAAAAAGCGGAGCGTGTCTCTCTCCCACACAAGCATGATAGGATCCGAATTTATTCAAACACAAACAAAAATAAAAGCACACAGACGCTCCAAGTAAAGCACATAAGATGTGACGGAATAAAAATATAGTTTCACTAGAGGTGACCTGATAAGTTGTTGATGAAGAAGGGGATGCCTTGGGAATCCCCAAGCTTAGATGCTTGAGTCTTCTTGAATTATGCAGGGATGAACCACGGGGGCATCCCCAAGCTTAGACTTTTCACTCTTCTTTATCATATTATATCATCCTCCTCTCTTGATCCTTGAAAACTTCCTTCACACCAAACTCAAAACAATCTTATTAGAGGGTTAGTGCGTAATCAAAAATTCACATGTTCAGCAAGGACACAATCATTCCCAACACTTCTGGACATTACCCAAGGCTACTGAAATTTAATGGAGCAAAGAAATCCACTCAAACACAGTAAAAGAGGCAATGTGAAATAAAAGGCAGAATCTGTCAAAACAGAACAGTCCGTAAAGACGAATTTTTCGAGGCACTTAACATGCTCAGATGAAGAAGCTCAAATTGAATGAAAGTTGCGTACATATCTGAGGATTACTCATGAATTTTTGCAGAATTTTTAGACTCTCCTACAGAGAGATCAACTCAAATTCGTGACAGCTAAAAATATGTTTCTGCGCAGAAATCCAAATCTAGTATCAACTCTCTTTACTTGGCACAACAATGCAATAAAGTAAAGATAAGGAGAGTTTGCTACAGTAGTAACAACTTCCAAGACACAACAAAACATTAGCAAAATAAAAACATGGGTTATCTCCCAAGAAGTGCTTTCTTTATAGCCATTAAGATGGGTTCAGTAGATTTTAATGATGCTCTCATGAAAATAGAAAATGAAGCAAAAGGAGCATCAAGAAGCAAATTCAAAACAAATTTAAGCCTAACCCGCTTCCTATGCATAGAAATCTTGTACACAAATAAATTCATGAAGAACAAAGTGACAAGCATAGGAAGATAAAACACGAGTAACTTCAAAATTTTCAGCATGTAGAAAGGTGTTTTAGTACCATGAAAATTTCTACAACCATATTTTCCTCTCTCATAATAATTTCCAATAGCATCATGAACAAACTCAACAATATAACTATCACATAAAACATTCTTATTCACATGCATAAAAGTATCATTACTCTCTACATAAGCATAATCAGTTTTATTAGTAATAGTGGGAGTAAAACTATCACAACTATCATTGTAATCATCATAAATTGAAGGCATGGTATAATCATAATAAACTTTATCCTCCATAGTAGGTGGCACCAAAATACCACTATCAGCTTCCCCAAGCTTAAATTCTTCCATAGCATTAGCAATAATAGTGTTCAAAGAGTTCATGCTAATAACATTGCTACAACTATTTTGCAAACAAAGTTCCATGGGTTTTTTAATTCTCTCTTCAAACACATCATGTCCTAATTCAATATAAAGTTCATAAAGATCTCTAATTTTTTTGTTGTTTTCCATTAAGCCTAACTAGTGAAAATAAAAACAAGAAACAAAAAGATATAATTGCAGGATCTAAAGGAAATAACTTCGAGTACTCACACACCGGCAACAGTGCTAGGAAATAGCTTAGTAGTCGGAGGATGTGAATACCTTTAACCTTACCTCCCCGGCAACGGCGCCAGAAAATAGCTTGATGTCTACGCACGCTTCTATTCCCGTAGACAGTGTTGGGCCTCCAAGAGCAGAGGTTTGTAGAACAGCAGCAAGTTTCCCTTAAGTGAATCACCCAAGGTTTATCGAACTCGGGGAGGTAGAGGTCAAAGATATCCCTCTCAAGCAACCCTGCAATTAAGATACAAGAAGTCTCTTGTGTCCCCAACACACCTAATACACTTGACAGATGTATAGGTGCACTAGTTCGGCGAAGAGATAGTGAAATACAAGTAATATGGATGATTGTAAGTAGTAATTGCAATCTGAAATAAAAATGGCAGCAAGCGAACATGTAGCAGAACTTGTTGGAAACGGTGTTTCAATGCTTAGAAACAAGGCCTAGGGATCATACTTTCACTAGTGGACACTCTCAACAAAGATCACATAATTGGACAATTAGATAACTTCTCTTCACTTGTGCTACTCTGAATTACTCTCCTATTGGAATCACTAATCATCACGTAGTGGCTACAGAAGCTCCACTCAAAGTTCATCAAGTACTTGACAAACACCACTCATAGGGATATCCTCATCAAATCATAATCCAAGATAATACCGTTGCAATTTAGACCGAGTACTAACATAGCATACACACTTGTCAACAATAGCTATGAAAGGGGAATAGATCACATCAATACTATCATAGTAATAGTTAACTTCATAATCCACAAGAGATTACAATCATAACCTACGCCAAGTACTACATGATGCACACACTGTCCTCTTTACATCATGGAGGAGGAATAGACTACTTTAATAACATCACTAGAGTAGCACATAGATTAATAGTGATACAAAGCTCATGATCACATAAAGATCACACCATGGGAGAGAGAGATGAACCACATAGCTACCGGTAGAGCCCTCAGCCTCGGGGGAGAACTACTCCCTCCTCATCATGGGAGACAGCAACGGCGATGAAGATGGCGGTGGAATCGATGGATTCCGGGGGCACTTCCCCGTCCCGGCGGCGTGCCGGAACAGAGACTATGTCCCCCGAAACTTGTCTTCGCGATGGCGGCGGCTACGGAACTCTTCGTGGAATATGACTTCTTCCTTTAGGGTTTTCGCGACGAAAGGAATATATAGGCGAAGGGGCGATGTCGGTGGAGTCCCGAGGGGCCCACCCCATATGGCGGCGCGGCCAGGGGTGGGGCCGCGCCCCCCTATGGTGTGGCCGCCTCGTGGCTCCTCTTCGTCTCCTCTTCGGTGTTCTGGAAGCCTCCGTGGAAAATAAGACCGTGGGCTTTTGTTTCGTCCAATTCCGAGAATATTTCCTGTGTAGGATTTCTGAAACCAAAAACAGCGAGAAAACATGAGCCGGCGCTTCGGCATCTTGTTAATAGGTTAGTGCCGGAAAATGCATCAAAATGATATAAAGTGTATGTAAAACATGTGAGTATTGTCATAAAACTAGCATGGAACATAAGAAATTATAGATACGTTTGAGACGTATCAATGACTCAGCATTAGAATGACACTAGATAAGGAGTAAAAAGAATCCTATTCAGATGCTTTTGCAAATACTTTTAGCTTTCAAATAGTTTTCACAACTACTAGACTCAACATCGACCAGTCGAAAGGGTTTCCTATAGGCAGTCCTGCTCTGATACCAAAACATGTCGCAACCCCGGAGGTCGGGGCTAGGCAAACCCAGATATCACATCTGGCATAAGTCTAACCTAGATCTCTAGGGCCTACAGGGTGAGAATCGGTAACACAACAGTGACTCTACGACCGAAAGCAAATATATTACAACTCTTAGCGAGTTAAGATCCAAATTTACTACACGCGAGGTCACCGACCACAATTCAACAAGCAACGGAAAGCAAATTATGTTATCTATATAACAAGGTCGCAAAGGGCCTAAGAGGCCATAACATAAGGCGACGTCCCAGCCCATAAGTCTGAGGCTGCCGCCTGAGGAACTCCGAACTACTCGTCGACGTCGAGGTAGAACCCACCATCAGTTGGAAGGACTTCGTCTGAAACAAAGCATGCAAGACTGAGTAAAGGGACTCAGCAAGACTTAGCACAACCTTTTAGCAAAGCGGTTATGCGACGCTTTATGTGGAGCTTATTTTGCGAAAAGCTAGTTTTCCTTTGTAAATAGGAGGGAGCAGAAGCTTGTCTATTCAGACCATTTTCAAAAGGGGTAAGAGAGCGATAACAACTCTAATTCTAAGATCATCATGTTGAATCCACTGAATCTTCATCATCACCTGAACTTGTTACCTAGGATCACCCCCTCGACACCCTGAGAAGGGATCCTTATTCACACATAGATATCAATTTTTACGAGTACGTTCAAGTTGTCTATGATCACAGAATCCATCACCAAGTCGTCCATAACCGTGGACACGGCTTTTCGAAAAGATTTACCCTGCAGGGGTGTACAACTTTACCCACATGCGTCGACCGACTCTTAATTGCCACTATAAATTAACACACTTCCTTGGTGTGGTGGCAGAGGGTGGAAGGCCAAAACCTTTCCCTTACTTCGCCTATTCCATGAGTCAAACTAACTGCGAAGCTCCGTCATCGTAGGTAGTCATTCTCTGAGGCGGTCCCGGTCATTATGCGCAGGGGATCCAGTTCAATGCCTCCAGCATCCTTCACCCTAGCCACGCCCTGTATGATGCACTTTGAAAACCTTTTCCACCTTTTCCCCATGCATATGGCAAATGGAACTCGCGACTTAGGACAGTAGCGTCGATAGGCAGTAGGGCAAGCTACCGGATTGACAGACAGTTATTAGGATAGTGGGTAAGCTACTTAGGCTAGGGAATAGGTACACATAGATCATATACGCGGGCAAGTCTCAATAACCAAAGTAGGAGTTGATGAGTGACTTTCTTCTTCTCTATTCCTTCTTACTGGACTGGACGGATTCCTTTCTGTAAACTGAGTTAATGGAGTCAAGAAAGGAGCTAGTACAGTAGGCATTCTTATTCAGTAAAATAAGTCACTGGTAGGCAAGACTTTCTCTCGAGAGTCAGAGCTTCGAGACGACTTTCGCAGATGTTCAATCTTGCTCAAACTAATTGACTCATGGGTAAGCTAGGTAAGTTCGGGCCAAGGGGTTCCCATGGGCCCCGTGTGGCTGTACGCTCAGTCTTGGTTCCGAAGGCGAGAACTCAGGTCCTAGTATCGACGAGAACGAGTCAAATCACCACATCCCCATGTGGTGGCTGTAACGGCCCCGGAAAACACCCCCTAATAGATTTGTTTGTTCTTTTTCTTTTGTGCATCATCATGGCATATGCATCATATCTCTTCCATGTTTTTACTAAATAAAACTAATTTTCAAACCCTTGCTATTTCGGTTTCCCTCTCATATGGGTTTATATTAAACCCTCTCTTTATCCTTTCTTTACACAAAATCCCTAACAATCAAAACTATATAAATAAACAAAACTATTTCAAATGTTTTACAGATTTAAAAATGGTTTGGCTTTGTTTGGTTTTGTTTTCAAATACCAAATCAGTTTTGAAAATAAGAGAGAAAAGAAAACAGTTTTTAAAATAAAAAAAGGGGGGAGAAGCCTCCCAACCGGCCAGGCCTGGCAAGGCCCAGCCGGCAGCCATCCCGCAGCCGCAGCCCACCTCTCTCCCTCTCTTTCTCTCTTCTCTCTTTGGCCTCTTCCTCCTCTGGCCCGAGACGGCCACTCCCTTTCAGCCCAAGTCCAGCCCACCTCTGCCGTACCCCTTCGGCCCCTCTCTTCTTTTTCCGTTCGTCCTCGCTGGAAAGGAACCCGAGCGAGCACGCACATGGCGCTGCCGTGGTCCTCCCCCTCACCTGCCCTCCTCCCTTATCTTCTCGATGATGATTGCCTGGACCGCACCCCTCTCCGTCCCTATCTTCTCACCTGCTCCCTCTCCTTTTCCTTTCTTCCTCTCCACGGCAAGAAACGAACTGGAGAAACCCCCATCGCCTCCGCCGCAGTCCTCCACCGCCCGGCCATCTCCGTCTGCCCCAAGCTGCGCCGCCACCACCATCAGATGAGCCTCGTCACCGTGATCCTCCTCACCAAAGGAATCGAGCGCGGGCGCTGCGAAACGACGCCACGGACCTCGTTCCCCCGCTCCTGCCGCCGGCGAAATTCGACGTCTCCGGCTGCTGCGAGCCTTCCCCGACCCATCCTTCGAGTTCCTGGTACCTGTCTCTACCCCCTGGACACCTTCGCCCTCTCCCTTGCTTCCTCAATCGCTCTCCCGTCGCTGAACCGACCATCTCCTCCACAGATCCTCGCCGCCGGCGTCACTCCGGCGAGCTCCTGACGTCGCCACCGCCACCTTCTGGTCCGCGCCAGTGAGGCGAGCCTAGCGCGCCTTACCTCGCATCCTGGGGCGCCCTGCTTCACCCACGCGCGCCATGCCGGCCCGCAGTGGTCACCGCGCGCCCCCGTCGAACACCTCCCGTGCAGTGCAGCCAAGGTTCGCCAGCGTGGCGCTGACGTGGATCTGGGACCCACCCGTCAGCCACTCGGGCTAAGACCCCGCTCGGTGAAATTAAACCCTCAGATCCAGATCTGGACCGTTTAGCTTTTAGCCCCACGCAGCTTTTTCTGCTTAACCCGCAGCCCCCGGCGGCGACGCTTTTCTTCAAAACCCCCTGAAACTTGTGAAAAGCAACCCGGGGTCCTTCCCCGACTGATATGTTTTCTGGGTCCTTTTCCTATTTAAATATTTCTGTTTTGCTATTAAAAATTGATAAAAACTAATATGTGAATAACTTTTAATCTGTAACTCCAAATTAAAAGTGTTATATATGAAAATTGATCAGAAAAATGTGAGGAACATGAATATGCCATCCATGCTTGCTGTTGCATCGTGCATCATATAAATTCGTGCTAGTTTGCATTATCACCTAATATGTAACATATGGAATATGAGGGATACTATATAAATGTTGTCCCGGTTCCATTTAACTTTGAAGTAGCACACCCCTGCCATGTTGTGCCATGCTAATCCACCCTTAACTTTGACGGTAGAAAATGCAACTCCAACCTAATTTGTTTGTCCGGGGTTCCGACTCCGATTAATTTGGATAAGATGCATTGCACCATCTCTGCCATGCCATACATGTCATCTTGATCATGCTGGATCTTCTTTATCCGTAGTTGTAAGATTTGAATCCGTTGTTTGTTGTAGCATTTGCTTCTTCCCGGATAGGATCACGAAGTGGTGCGGTGAGATACGCCAAGTTCTCCGGATGTTCCTCGGCAAGCTTTAACAGGCAAGCATTTCCCCTATACTTCTGCCTCTGCAGAAGTCGCTCACCTATTTTATTTTGCCTTCTCCCTCATTCTATCCTTAAGTTGCGTTCTTGTCACGTGTCCCTTCCACTTGTTACCTCAAGCAGCCTATATTGACTCCACCAACCACCTACAGCTATTGTTTGGTTATCGGGTCTGCCTTGCGAGTCGTAGTGCATGCTAGTGCTGTTTTATCTCGTTACCGTTGTTGTTACCTTATCGGGATACGTTGGGTTGTTGGGAGGTTATCACATGCTATATCAGTTGTTGGAGATTCACATGCTTTACTTAATTGTTAACAACTAAAATTGTAAGCAGAGGCATCTGTGAGCCCCTTTGCGAAAGCATCGGGACTTTGACTCGCTAATGTCCCCTAGGACCCGAGTTCTTGTTATCTGTTCCGAGATTGAGCGCTCTACCCATGCGTGGGGATTCACTCGGGACCCCCTCACCCATTACCTTTTCTCAAGTTAGTTGAAAAGGGGGCCACAACCTTGGTTTTATTTGGTGCACGCATATTTATTACTGTTGCCTTCGGGTGTTTACTTCCTGTTGCCTTCGGGTGGTTTATTTCTGTACTGCACTGCATAATTTCTAGATGACTTATCTAGTGCTTGGCCGTTAGTGCCCGCCTAGATGCCTACGCAACCTCTGGGTCCGTCTCGGAGTACGGCCGGACTTCGTCACGGGTAGCTTAGTTGGGTGGCCCCCCTAGACTTTCTTGTTGAACTGGGAACGGTCTTGTTGTAAGACTCCGCCGTAATTAAGCGGGTTCGAGCATGCGTATGGTTACATTTGGGCAACCCCTGCAGGGTGTACATCTTATCGATAAGCCGTGTCCGCGGTTATGGACGACTTGGAGCTGTATAGCTTGATCATAGAACAACTTACACCGTTATCTTGTTGCTAATAACCTGATAATAACTTGCGTAGTAATATAGTCTTACTACAACCGTTACCCAATAAAACTTGTCCACCGTTGAGTGCCTTTTACATTGCCTCTTCGCAATTGTTGGAGGGGATATGTGTAATCGGCTGGGTTATGTTTGTGTAGTATTTTATCTGTTACCTTATGCGCTCTCTCACCTTCTCTGATTAGACGAATGTTGTAGAGTGTCCCTATAGGTTTTTAGTGCTTGCGCGCTGCCGCTTAACTCCACCATATTGCCTATGACGTTCCTCTTGCGTCCTCTAAGTCCCCTGCGTGCCTCAAGTACAAAGGATGACTGGTTGACGAATGCTTATACGTCTTGAAGTCTTGTTAAGTACGAACCCGTACTTATTGCTGCTTCTACGGGATATAACCGGGCAGGTATGAAGATATGTTTGATGAAGACGACGTTAGCAAGGTTACCCTTCCGGCTTGGCCTGGGCAGGGTTATGGACGCCACTGGTTATCTTCAGGACTCTTAGTCCAATTTGTATCTTGTCCGTACCGGACATATTCGATCTTCTGTATGATTTGGATCTTTGTATTGTATATTTGTATCTTGACTCGTTGGAGTCGTTGTTGTAATATATATGTATCTTGTGGGCTCTATTGTAATCCTGTTGTAATGTTACCGCTCGTGTTAATTCCTCTGGCATCACGTGTGTGATTCGTCGCGCACGTCGTGTCGGAGGGTGTGTCTGAATCGATATCATGCGGATTTCGGCGGGTTCGCTGGGATCCTCATGGTACCGGTTCCGGGGCGTCACAAGTTGGTATCAGAGCTCAGGTTGACGGTACCCCACTAGTTCAGCCTTTAGGATAACCTTGCCAACGGTCGTTGAGTTTAGAGTCCAAACTATTTTCTAAAACTCGTTGGATAGATCTGATTAGTTCTGATTTTTCTCCTTACCTATATTCTTTCTCCTCTTACCTTTGCGACTTTGAGTCTTATCTCTTATCTGTGTTTCTGAGTCTTAGAATTCCACGCGGGTTGGACGATCTTTGCCCCTCACCTATTAGGTCCGATCTTTGGAGGATCCGATAGAAATGCATCATCAACATCGGAACACCAACTTCTTGTTGGTGGTGTCGACCGTTCTACATGGAGCAACAATTCTTGTTAGTGGTGTCGAGAAGATCAACAGTTCGCCAGAAGAAGGTTCCACCTCAAGGTCGGGTGATTGTCAACATGGTACAAGAAGACTCGATAGTTTAACCAACTTCCCCTTGGCTTGACGTGGAACCTCGGGGCGAGGTTCCTTGTTAGTGGTGTCGATTGTAACGGCCCCGGAAAACACCCCCTAATAGATTTGTTTGTTCTTTTTCTTTTGTGCATCATCATGGCATATGCATCATATCTCTTCCATGTTTTTACTAAATAAAACTAATTTTCAAACCCTTGCTATTTCGGAATCCCTCTCATATGGGTTATATTAAACCCTCTCTTTATCCTTTCTTTACACAAAATCCCTAACAATCAAAACTATATAAATAAACAAAACTATTTCAAATGTTTTACAGATTTAAAAATGGTTTGGCTTTGTTTGGTTTTGTTTTCAAATACCAAATCAGTTTTGAAAATAAGAGAGAAAAGAAAACAGTTTTTAAAATAAAAAAAGGGAGCAGCACTCCCAACCGGCCAGGCCCAGCCAAGGCCCAGCCGGCGCCCATCCCGCGACCGCGCAGCCCACCTCTCTCCCTCTCTTTCTCTCTTCTCTCTTTGGCCTCTTCCTCCTCTGGCCCGAGACGGCCACTCCCTTTCAGCCCAAGTCCAGCCCACCTTTGCCGTACCCCTTCGGCCCCTCTCTTCTTTTTCCGTTCGTCCTTGCTGGAAAGGAACCCGAGCGAGCACGCACATGGCGCTGCCGTGGTCCTCCCCCTCACCTGCCCTCCTCCCTTATCTTCTCGATGATGATTGCTTGGACCGCACCCCTCTCCGTCCCTATCTTCTCACCTGCTCCCTCTCCTTTTCCTTTCTTCCTCTCCACGGCAAGAAACGAACTGGAGAAACCCCCATCGCCTCCGCCGCAGTCCTCCACCGCCCGGCCATCTCCGTCTGCCCCAAGCTGCGCCGCCACCACCATCAGATGCGCCTCGTCACCTTGATCCTCCTCACCAAAGGAATCGAGCGCGGGCGCTGCGAAACGACGCCACGGACCTCGTTCCCCCGCTCCTGCCGCCGGCGAGGTTCGACGTCTCCGGTCGCTGCGAGCCTTCCCCGACCCATCCTTCGAGTTCTCGGTACCTGTCTCTACCCCCTGGACACCTTCGCCCTCTCCCTTGCTTCCTCAATCGCTCTCCCGTCGCTGAACCGACCATCTCCTCCACAGATCCTCGCCGCCGGCGTCACTCCGGCGAGCTCCTGACGTCGCCACCGCCACCTTCTGGTCCGCGCCAGTGAGGCGAGCCTAGCGCGCCTTACCTCGCATCCTGGGGCGCCCTGCTTCACCCGCGCGCGCCATGCCGGCCCGCAGTGGTCACCGCGCGCCCCGTCGAACACCTCCCGTGCAGTGCAACCAAGGTTCGCCAGCGTGGCGCTGACGTGGATCTGGGACCCACCCGTCAGCCACTCGGGCTAAGACCCCGCTCGGTGAGATTAAACCCTCAGATCCAGATCTGGACCGTTTAGCTTTTAGCCCCCTGCAACTTTTTCCTGCTTAACCCGCAGCCCCCAGCGCTGACGCTTTTCTTCAAAACCCCCTGAAACTTGTGAAAAGCAACCCGGGGTCCTTCCCCCCGACTGATATGTTTTCTGGGTCCTTTTCCTATTTAAATATTTCTGTTTTGCTATTAAAAATTGATAAAAACTAATATGTGAATAACTTTTAATCTGTAACTCCAAATTAAAAGTGTTATATATGAAAATTGATCAGAAAAATGTGAGGAACATGAATATGCCATCCATGCTTGCTGTTGCATCGTGCATCATATAAATTCGTGCTAGTTTGCATTATCACCTAATATGTAACATATGGAATATGAGGGATACTATATAAATGTTGTCCCGGTTCCATTTAACTTTGAAGTAGCACACCCCTGCCATGTTGTGCCATGCTAATCCACCCTTAACTTTGACGGTAGAAAATGCAACTCCAACCTAATTTGTTTGTCCGGGGTTCCGACTCCGATTAATTTGGATAAGATGCATTGCACCATCTCTGCCATGTCATACATGTCATCTTGATCATGCTGGATCTTCTTTATCCGTAGTTGTAAGATTTGCATCCGTTGTTTGTTGTAGCATTTGCTTCTTCCCGGATAGGATCACGAAGTGGTGCGGTGAGATACGCCAAGTTCTCCGGATGTTCCTCGGCAAGCTTTAACAGGCAAGCATTTCCCCTATACTTACGCCTCTGCGAAGTCGCTCACCTATTTTATTTTGCCTTCTCCCTCATGCTATCCTTAAGTTGCGTTCTTGTCACGTGTCCCTTCCACTTGTTACCTCAAGCAGCCTATATTGACTCCACCAACCACCTACAGCTATTGTTTGGTTATCGGGTCTGCCTTGCGAGTCGTAGTGCATGCTAGTGCTGTTTTATCTCGTTACCGTTGCTGTTACCTTATCGGGATATGTTGGGTTGTTGGGAGGTTATCACATGCTATATCAGTTGTTGGAGATTCACATGCTTTACTTAATTGTTAACAACTAAAATTATAAGCAGAGGCATCTGTGAGCCCCTTTGCGAAAGCATCGGAACTTTGACTCGCTAATGTCCCCTAGGACCCGAGTTCTTGTTATCTGTTCCGAGATTGAGCGCTCTACCCATGCGTGGGGATTCACTGGGACCCCCCTCACCCATTACCTTTTCTCAAGTTAGTTGAAAAGGGGGCCACAACCTTGGTTTTATTTGGTGCACGCATATTTATTACTGTTGCCTTCGGGTGTTTACTTCTGTTGCCTTCGGGTGGTTTATTTACTGTATCGCATCGCATAATTGCTAGACGACTTATCTAGTGCTTGGCCGTTAGTGCCCGCCTAGACGCCTACGCAACCTCTGGGTCCGTCTCGGAGTACGGCCGGACTTCATCACGGGTAGCTTAGTTGGGTGGCCCCCCTAGACTTTCTTGTTGAACTGGGAACGGTCTTGTTGTGAGACTCCGCCGTAATTAAGCGGGTTCGAGCATGCATATGGTTACATTTGGGCAACCCCTGCAGGGTGTACATCTTATCGATAAGCCGTGTCCGCGGTTATGGACGACTTGGAGCTGTATAGCTTGATCATAGAACAACTTACACCTATATCTTGTTGCTAATAACCTGATAATAACTTGTGTAGTAATATAGCCTTACTACAACCGTTACCCAATAAAACTTGTCCACCATTGAGTGCCTTTTACATTGCCTCTTCGCAATTGTTGGAGGGGATATGTGTAATCGGTTGGGTTATGTTTGTGTAGTATTTTATCTGTTACCTTATGCGCTCTCTCACCTTCTCTGATTAGACGAATGTTGTAGAGTGTTCCTATAGGTTTTTAGTGCTTGCGCGCTGCCGCTTAACTCCACCATATTGCCTATGACGTTCCTCTTGCGTCCTCTAAGTCCCCTGCGTGCCTCAAGTACAAAGGACGACTGGTTGACGAATTCTTATACGTCTTGAAGTCTTGTTAAGTACGAACCCGTACTTATTGCTTGCTTCTACGGGATATAACCGGGCAGGTATGAAGATATGTTTGATGAAGACGACGTTAGCAAGGTTACCCTTCCGGCTTGGCCTAGGCGGGGTTATGGACGCCACTTGGTTATCTTCGGGACTCTTAGTCCAATTTGTATCTTGTCCGTACTCGGACATATTCGATCTTACTGTATGATTTGGATCTTTGTATTGTATATTTGTATCTTGACTCGTTGGAGTCGTTGTTGTAATATATATGTATCTTGTGGGCTCTATTGTAATCCTGTTGTAATGTTACCGCTCGTGTTAATTCCTCTGGCATCACGTGTGTGATTCGTCGCGCACGTCGTGTCGGAGGGCGTCTCTGAATCGATATCATGCGGATTTCGGCGGGTTCGCTGGGATCCTCATGGTACCGGTTCCGGGGCGTCACAGTGGCCCATCCAAGCCTTTAGCATGTTTATTAACATCATCACTGATCTTACCACGTCATCCTGTCAAACTAGGTTCATTCGTAGCTCTGATTCATCAACCGGAATTTAGAGGGGTTCGGCATCGATCCCGCCATAAGGGGGGTCGATTTAGGGTTTCTACTAAGGGTCCACATTTAATTGGGTCAAGCATGTATGAAACATGGATAAACAGCTATTAAATGTTTTTCTGGTCATTTTAATATATAATTTTATATTTTTCTGATTTAAAATGAATTAATTATGAAATTCTGAAGTTTAATTTATTTTAAATCAATTTCTGAAATTTCTACAAAAATATTAAAAGTTTAAAAATTTGGACCCACATGTCATAATTTAATTCTTTTCTAAAATATTTCCTAAATTATTAAAATCCTGACAGATGGGGTCCACCTGTCATATTATTTCCTATTTAAAGAAATACAGAAATTAATATAAGAAAATAAGAAAAAGAAATATGGCGTCAGCATGACGTCATGCTGACGTCAGCTGGCCATGAGCTCGAAATTGAGCAGGTTTGTTAGGGCAATATGCTTGTTGTATTACCAGGGGGCCAAAGGCCACAATATATAGTACATGTACAGGTGCAAATATGCAGGAAGCCCCCTAACATATGGGAAACTACAGTATACATATATATATCTAACACCCCCCCCCCCTCCTCAAACTCATGGTGGATCCACAACACTGAGTTTGGAGTGTAAGAAGTCATGCTGCGCTCGAGTCTGTGCCTTCGTAAAGAAATCCGCCAACTGCAAATCTGAAGGCACATAATGAACCGCAAAAACCTCATCCTGCACCTGAGCACGTGTATAAAAAGCATCAACACCAATATGCTTGGTCAGCTCATGCTTGACCGGATCACGTGCAATACTGATAGCACATGTACTGTCAGACAAAAGTGGAGTGGGTGTCGTAACAGAGACCCCAAAATCTGCAAGCAACCACCGTAACCAGGTCACCTCAGCAATCAACAAAGTCATAGCCCGCAACTCAGCCTCAACACTCAAACGGGAAACTGCTACCTGTTTCTTCTTCTTCCAAGCAACAAGCGAACCACCAAGAAACACACAGTAAGCAGAAAGTGAACAACGATCCGTAGTATCACTCGCCCACGTAGCATTCGAGTAGCACTGGAGCTGGAGAGAACTGGAACGGGGAAAGAAAAGGCGACGAGTGATCGTGCCACGAAGATAACGAAGAACATGGAGGAGATGACTGTAGTGAATAGTGGTAGGAGCTGAGACAAACTGACTCATAATATGAACAGGATAAGAAATATCAGGATGAGTGACATCAAGATAAACAAGACTCCCAACAAGATGGCGATAACGAGTGGGATCAGGAAGAGGATCACCATCAGTAGGACGAAGCTTAACATTAAGCTCCATAGGAGTATCAACCGTGCGCTGCTCATCAAGAGCAGCACGGGCAAGAAGATCCTGAATATACTTTTCCTAATAGATAGAAAAGCCATCAGAAGTGGAAGAAACCTCAAAGCCAAGAAAATAGCGAAGAGGACCAAGATCAGTCATAAGAAACTGATCTCGAAGACGAGACTTGACAAAGACAATATACTCAGGATCATCACCAGCAATGATCATATCATCAACATAGAGAAGAAGAAGGGTGCGTCCATGAGAAGAAGTGTGAACGAAAAGTGCTGGATCATGAAAACTAGGAGAGAAACCAGCAGCAGTCACCACAGAGGCGAAACGCTCAAACCAGGCACGAGGGGCCTGTTTGAGACCATAGAGAGAACGTCGAAGACGACAAACCATCCCATCGGGAACAGAATACCCAAGAAGAGCCACCACCACCGGCACCACGCGGGCTTTGCCCGGCGGCTCTCGCCGGCGGCGGCAGCGGGGAAGGACGGGGGAGGAGGGCTGAGGCGGGGAGGAGGATGGGTCGCCCCTGTCGCCATGGGGGCAACGCGGAGCGACTACGGGGGGAGCCAGGAGGGTGATGCCCCAAAGCCAGGAATGTTCCAAACTCCATGAACTTTTTCATGATCTTTTGCTCAACTGGTTGTATGTTTCGGTAGCCAGCACCGGAGGACAACTTTTCTTCTCGACTTTTTTTTTTTTACATAACATGAGTCTCCAGATGGTTGGCGAGGCACAAGCATGGAGATCAGCCCGATTGCAGCCCATCACAAGACTGTTCCGGCCTCCTTGAGCTTTTCCGTGATCTTTTGAACAGCTGGTTGTATGTTCCCGTGGCCAGCACCGGAGGACAAATTTTCATTTCTCTACT
The DNA here is from genome assembly GCF_022539505.1 of Lolium rigidum. Classification (NCBI taxonomy): domain Eukaryota; kingdom Viridiplantae; phylum Streptophyta; class Magnoliopsida; order Poales; family Poaceae; genus Lolium; species Lolium rigidum. The sequence continues at coordinate 128,077,624 of NC_061509.1, read as the reverse complement.
TTATTGCTATCTGTACTTCATCAATGAAAAACAGTTTCCCGCTGTCTATTTGTCAAAAAACGTGAGCAGTGAGCGGTGAGTGTCACAGCCGCTCTAGTGCAACTCAAATGACATGTTCAAGCATTCTTCCACCGCTGGTACCAGATGAATGATGAAAATTGGGATCTTTTTTTTTCGAAATGGGGAAAAAGCCCCAGCCTCTGCAAGCCTGACAGATATTCACCTAAAAATGGTGTGTCACATACTTCTCTTCTCGGCGACTAAGCTAATTAGACGATGACAACTTTACAACATGGCGCTCTGCTTTGAGAAATGCTTCCCTTTTTAATTAAGATCACCTTTGCCCTTTTCCATTTGGGAACACGAGAACATTCAACAGAGCTAGAATGTGCCCAGAAATGGTAAAATGATTTGGCATTTGTACCTTCGCTGGTGCACCTTGAAGATCAACGCTCTGCAGAGCACCTGATTTCAATATCCCTTGTCGGTGTCCTTACATTCGGAGTGGAATTATAATACACCTTATAGCAGAAAATGTCTTTTTCCCTCTGCAGCACAAGAGATGGTACCGATAATTGTTATCAATCTGAATATAAATTAGTGCTGAAGGGTTATATACTAGCCAAATTAGCCACATAGCTAATTTATGTCAGACTAAAATCTTACCACACATATGGACATGAGTTATCACATACTCATAAACACAACCTTCAAGGAACAACGAGATTTGCCCTGTTTTACTAACCTCTCATTATGAATGGGAAAAACCCCCATCATCAGTTTCGGGGAGAAAGGGAACCTTTTTGACTCTAGATGAGAGGAGCTAAATTTTGCGCTTACACAGTAATTATGGACAAATAATCTATGCAGCCAAAATTTCCATGGAACACTAACAGGGTATCATCTTTATAATTTACTTTCCCTTAATATGGCTTCACAGTAGGGTGTCTATTTTTCCTTCAGAAAGTAACTCCCAATGGCAGGGAAAAACTTGGCAGCTTCAGAACGTCAGGCTCGGCACTAGCGATGCAAGAATATAAGATGGCATATGTATGTGTTGCTTTAGTTAGCCAGTAGCACAGCATGGAGAAGCACATGAGCGAGTACATGAGAAGAGGAGATTAGGATGGGCAAAGAACATGCGTACGAATGGAGATGGCTCCACCATTTAGGGAAACAAGAGCACTAAGCTTTGCCTAATGAAGAGCTCATAATTGGGGATCTCCTTTTCTCTGCAAAGTGTGTTATAAGCAGAGAGCTTTGGCAGAGGGGCGCTTTGTGTAGTAGTGGAGGGACGCCTAGTCCACTCGAGAGCATAACTTATGCTCTCTTGCACTTGCCTCGAAGGAATAATCGCCAGGATTGGCAAGTCCTTGCTAGTGCAATGCTGTTTAGGGTATGTTCTTTGCAATTCATAGCTCAGCAGAGCGCGCGTGATGATTCAGCAGGCATTGCTTTCTTTCCTCAAGAGAAAAAGATGCTTGTGGTGGAGTTGTGCTATGCAACTTTGAGGATGTCCAAGCTAACTCTAGCTGCAAAGGACATGAATATATATATGTTTCAGAGAGAGATTAATGTATATGTAAGCAAAAGGACAGTCGACACAGAGAATTCACATTAACGTTGCATGCTTCTTTAGAAAAAGGAAGAACAAAGGAGAAAACTAAAGGAGGGACAGAAGAAACAGAAGCAGAATTAGCATATTTATTATAAGCTGCCATCTTTGACATGGTTTATACATTCACCACCACACATTTATGTCCTGATGATTTTCTAAAAATAAAATGAAGCATCCTGCGACGAAGATTCTCTAGTGCTCTGCTAAGCACCAAGTATTTTTAGTTAGCTCGCTGGCAAACTGCACATCGCCAATTTTCCTTTTGATGAGATGGTACCTTGGCATATTTGATCATGTTACTGCTTTCAGGTGCAATGTACATAGATAGTTGAGTCCCTAGCCTATTTCACCTTCCATCAATAAACTATGCCATGATATAGTACAAAATGCGTAGACTTAATTTCAGATAGATAGTTGAGTCCCTAGCTTATTTCACCTTCCATCACAGAACTATGCCATGATATAGTACAAAATGCATAGACTTAATTTCCTCAAAATAGGCTTTCGCCCGCTTTATAAATAAAGCCGCAACGGCCGAACCGATACAAGGTGGAGAAGAGAACCTCTTACAAAGCAGATCAAAGAAAATCAAAAAAGAACACAGAGACCCAAAGTTGCCACGAGGACATTGACACGAGACCGAGTCAAAACGGGGCTCCACAACGACGCCCCCAAGAGGGAAAACGGCGCATTGCGCCGCCGCCGTCGAGACCATGAGGTCAAGGGCTTTCACCCGGAGCCGTACCGTGGGGCGGATACCCACAACGACGCCCCCAAGAGGGTTGCGATACCCGCAGGCACCGCCGTCGTTGGCGCCGAGGCGCTGAGCTTTCGCCCGGAAGCATCCACACACCACGCCCGACAACACAGCCGCCCGCCGTCCCTAAGTTGGGCATCCCAAACACGATCTGGGGGTTGCCGAGGCCGAAACGCCGCCAACACTAGGATCCCCCACCGTCCGCTCCACGCCATCCTCATGACCGAAGAGAGAGACCACCACCACCGCCGCGTTGCCCGCCGAAGAGCCAACCGCGCAGTCCACCTTCCAGGGCCGCCGCCCCGGCATCCCCACGCACTCGAGCCCATGGATTAACCAGCACGTCGCAACTCGAATTGAGCAGGGAAGGAAGGCACCATTGACAGCAGCCATCAAAGCACACGGCAGCCCAAGGGAGAGGAACCACCCTCCGACACCCGAGGTGCCCGCCGTCCGGACGCAGTAGCATGGTCAATGTGGCCTAAATCAGGTCCGGCCGCCTGCCAGGCCTCGATCACCCCATTAGCCGTGCCACCACACTGCTACGCCTAGGTCGTCGTCGCGATCCACCTGCAGCACCGAGCCGGACCAACCCTTGCCACCATCGACCTGCCACGTGCTAACCAGACACCATGAGCGGCGTCGCCGCAACCTCACTCCTCGCAAACGGCCTTGGTCGAGACCACGCACCGCCGCCAAGAAGCACCCCTGCCGCGACGCCCGGGGACAGAGCCGCGCCGTTGTCGACGCGCCATGCCGCCGGTCAAGCCGAACACTTTGTCGGCATCGAAGAACTCGCCACCGAACTCGAGCAAGAGCCTCACCTCGGCCCTCCCGGACAGAAGATGGACCGCGCAGCCATACTGCCGAGGACTGCCGGATCTGGGCCCACCTGGCCCAGGTCTGGCACCAACGGCGGTGCAACCTGGGAGGAGCCCCGCCGGCGCTGGCTACCTCCACGGCCCTCCTGGCCCTGGATGCGGCAAGCCTGGCCCAGATCGGGGCCCGCCTGGCCCAAACCCGGGCCGCCGCCGCCGGCCAGCCTCCTCCGCTGTCGCCCTCCGCCATACGCTGCGCCAGCCCGCACCTCCGCCGAGAACAGCCGCCGCCAAGCCTCACCGTCGCCGCCGGCCCGAGCTCCACAAGCCCCTAGGTGCACCGCCGCCGACCGCGCCTACCTCGCGCAGGGCCCCTGCGAGCGGGTAAGGAAAGTCCCGCCGCCGCCAGCACCGCGCGGGCTTTGCCCGGCGGCTCTCGCCGGCGGCGGCGGAGGAGGAGGGAGGGGGGAGGTCGGGACGCGCGAGCTAGGGTTCGCCCCTGGCGTCGCCCGCGGGAGCGACGCGCAGGAGCGAAGCGTTTTTTTCATAGACTTAATTTCAGGTGGTGCTTAATGTTGTAAAGAAATATTGCAATGAATGGATGAGAAACGACCTTTTCTTTTTCTGTCAAATCTGGATTCTAGGCACGTATATTATTTTAGCCTTCATAGCCCTCAATCTTCTGCACAGAATAAATATCTGTAAGATACATTATATGGAATCGGATAAGCAGGTATTTTTTTGCAAGTGTAAATTTTATACTCCACACCTGGAGGAAAATGACCAAAACAATCTAACATGTTAATGTGATCGCTACCCCGGGAGGTAGAGATATCCCCAGAAGTACTTTTCTAGATAGGCTTCTGTTTGAAATAGCTAGCTAGCTAGCCGGATGGATAGGCTCTCGTCTGTTCCACGTCTATAAATAGAGGGCCTTCGTCTTGCAACATCCCTGCAGCAGCACATACATAATTACCTGAGCTTCCATTCAGCAAAGAGGAACACACGCACACTGATCATCCCTCGGGTTCCGATTTCAAGGCATCAACATGTCAAGGGCGTTGGAGCCTCTCGTTGTGGGGAAGGTGATTGGTGAGGTGCTGGACAGCTTCAACCCCACCGTGAAGATGACGGCAACCTACAGCTCCAACAAGCAGGTGTTCAACGGCCATGAGTTCTTCCCCTCAGCCATCGCCGCTAAGCCGCGTGTCGAGGTTCAGGGGGGCGACCTTAGATCCTTCTTCACATTGGTGGGTATTTCATGTATCTATTCACTCACACAGGATGTGCACATGCCCATATGTTTTTGGCCCTAGTGCCATATCTCCCAAGGGAAGGTAACCATGCCCATGTGCTATTCTTATGGTTCTTCAGGTGATGACTGACCCTGATGTGCCAGGACCCAGTGATCCGTACCTGAGGGAGCATCTTCACTGGTAACCAATACAAGCATATTTAATCTTATTAAAGCCTATTCCAAGAGATTAGATCACCTGGCTAATTAACAAAACTGATCAAAGCTAGTTAAGTATGCTTCCATGCATGCGTCTCTACTCTCTAACTCTATATATAGCTAGACTGAGTCATGATCACTGCCTACTACAAGATACGGGACATTAGTACATATTATACACATATATTAACATGCAAGCATGGTCTCGGATTTCAGATTAATTCCCAGACATTAGTAGAATACATGTAGATGTAGGTTATCAAACGAGCTTTTGACTGGACCACCCTTTTTGCAGGATTGTTACTGATATTCCTGGGACTACTGATGCTTCTTTTGGTAAGTCTTTTTATTGTACATCCTGCTTTAGCGTTTGCTAGTTCCGTGAGGGAGAGTACAGGGATAGATCATGCTGCACAGAGAAACAAATGGCTAAAAGGTGGCGGCGGTGTATACTACTCCGTTTATTTCATAATTCTTGTCATGATTTTAGTTCAAATTTGATTCAATCGGAGTAATTAATTGACCAGAAGTTTGTGTATCTTATATTGTTGGTTTGTTTGAGGTTTCTTGTCACGCATTCACTGCCGTGGGATCAGTAGTTTCTTTATCTTCTTCCTCTCTCTGCACATTTTTTTTCTGATGCATGGCATACCTACATTCATTCAGGGAAGGAGGTGGTGCACTACGAGAGCCCAAAGCCAAACATCGGCATCCACAGGTTCATCCTCGTGCTGTTCCAGCAGACGCACCGGGGCTCGGTAAAGAACACACCGTCGTCCAGGGACCGCTTCAGGACCCGCGAGTTCGCCAAGGATAACGAGCTCGGCCTCCCTGTCGCCGCTGTCTACTTCAACGCGCAGCGGGAGACGGCCGCCCGCCGGCGATAGCTCAACGGCAACCGAACCAACCAACCAACACCCCCCTACTATGTACCTGATCTAGCTACATGATAAAACGAACTGCGTACAATCACCTATTAGCTAGCTTCGATGGCCTTTCCTGCTACATCCAAGCATGCACAATGTCTGAATAAAACACACCGGTAAATTAGCTGTTTGCACGAGAAAGCTGCTCCCTACTAGTACGTAGCCGTTGCCCATTTAGTTAATTTTTGTGAATGTGACAAGATCGATGATTGGGAAGAGATTGCAGTGTTGACTGAGAAAAAAGTGCAAGATTTGAAGCAATAATAGTCGTCAGGGAGTATAATTTACGTGTCGAGTGCCCAAAGGGAGGGGAAGAAGTGGACATGGCTCTAGTATTCCCCTACCTACTACTACCTCCGTTTCAAGGAATAAGGCGTCCTCATTTTACGTGCTTTTTGTTTGACCATGAATTACTTTAAATATATAAAGATTATTTGTAAAAAAATACCATCATTAGAAAGCGCTTTTCAATACGAATCCAACGGTGCTAATTACATATAACATAATCAAGATTTTGCTGCTCAATTTGTATGGTCAAAGTTCATCTTAGAATACGCACGCTTTATTCCTTGAAACGGGGGTGGTATTCTGTTATGTGGTTTTCCTTCATTGGATTTGCAGCGTACTTTTGTCTGATCTTGCATGTCATCACTAGACTCGCTGACTACTACCCGATGCTTGTTTTCTGTAATCCATGCCCAGTTACTTTTACTTCGATCTTTATGTCACTTTTCAGTGACATGACATGCATATAATTTGTCTATTTATATGGATGGGGAACCCTTGCTCAATCGGCGTATTGCTTGGCTAGCTCGATCGTATCCACATCTCAGCTTTTTTCGATAAAGGGAATATATTAATATCAAAAGATACCAATTACACCCAGCCTCTGCAACAACGCACCACCCTAATGGCACTACGGATGCACACAGCCAAAAAAGAAAAGAAAACTAAGAAACAAAAGTCTCGCTAGAGTATCTCGGGCCTAACAACAGCAATACATCCACCGCCAAGACAACACCTGAAATACAGACTCTCAAAAAACGACGCCTTCAAGAAGGGAACAGTGCTCTAACACCGTCATCGCCCGATCAAAGATCTTAGGGTTTCACCCTGAAGATAGTCCCCGTTCTCAAAACAATACCTCCAACAAGGTCATTGCCAGGCACAACCAGTTAAGGCCAGACCTTGGGTTTTCACCCTGAAAGGTAGGACTCTGAACTTCACATACGTTGTCGCCCCCACTTTCATACCGCTGCTGTGAAGCCCGGAACACCAAGCCAGTTCCATCTCACCACCAATATCCGACCACCATTGCTCTTCCACCAATCTTGACTTTCATGACCTTCTCCGCCAGCACCATGGAAAGAAAACAAGCTCCATGATATTAACAGTCAGCAGAGCTTCGAAGCGCTCCCTCTGAAACCAAACGGTCAGATAAAAAACATGGGTGCGCTCGACCGAAAACACCCAATCCAGCAATCTTCAGGCATTGATCGTACAATGAATTTCGCCGGCAGGACCTTCCGGAACACGACAATCCAGCAAGCTCGGTGGGAAGAAGCTTCCGAACGATCTTCAGTTGGCGCGAGAGAAACCCTAGGACTGCCACCATTATTAGGCAGAACGGCAGCCCCCCCTCGCCGCCGCCCGCCAGCAACCTGCTCCGCCGCGGACGCTGCACTCTACCAGCGGCCAAGAGGCAGCAAAGAGAACGGCGACGACCAAGCAGGGTCGACCCCGACCAGACCGGCCCAACCATGCAGCGAAGAAGACCGGATAGGCAGCACGGGAATCACCCAGATCAAGATCTGGAGTTTTCCCCAACGCCACCCAATCTGGCCCAGATCTTCACCGCTGGTCAAGGCGATAATATAGTGGAGCCCGAAACAAGAGGCAGAATCTATCCTCTGGCGGACTGGCCTCCTTTTGCCCATCGATCATTTCAGTCGTCTATATGTATGATTTGGCAAACCATAGAGCAGTAGTATCTGCACCCATAATTACCGCAAGACCATTAGGATCAGGTGCATTTAGTCCCAATGCAAATTACTGGTCAAAGATATGTTTGCAAGTTTTGAGATCATTTTAATGTGGAAAAGGACAATTATTTGTGATCAAATCAAGTGATAATTTGTAAGAGTTATACCTAAGGTTGAGCTCAGCCACAACTTTTGCCAGTTATAGACTACATGTATGATATTGGGCAGAGAAGGTCTCTAAATTGGGATAACTCAAAGGTGGTCCATAGACCCATTAGCCTTATCTATACAACCACCAAAATTATTGTCAAAATGCTTGCTTTCCGGCTTGCCTCTCCCATGAATGGCCCTGTCTCCAACACACAAAGTGCTTTCATCGAGAAAATAAGCATTTACGATAACTTTGTGTATGTACGCAATCTTGCGAGAAGGCTTCACAAGAGCATAATCCCTTCTCTCTTATTCAAGCTTGACATCTGTAGTTTGACTCCATAAGATGGGAGTTCAACCTTGAGCTATTGAAAATGTGTGTGTTCTCTCTTAAATTCCACTATTGGATCTCAACAATCTTAACACCTCCTACTCTAGGGTGCTCCTCAATGGGGTGGCCTAAGACCCTATAAAGCATGGGAGAGGTTTAAGACAAGGACCCCCCCCCCCCAGAAATAATTCTTGAGCTACCCACCGACAATGACCTTCTCCACAAGATAAGCGGGTGCGGAACCGTCCTCCGAACTTCATTACATGCGGACGACATGGTTGTTTTCGTGGCACCACCTGTGGAGGGCATTCAAAACCTATCCACCATACTTGCACCGTTCGGTCATGTCACCGGTTTGGAGACAAACTTTCAAAAGAGCTCGGTTCCATTTGGTATGATGATGTTGAGTTGGATGAGGTGCTCCATGGACTACATGTTATACGTGCATCCTTCCCCATGAAATATCTCGGTCTTACGCTTTCGGTGTGGTAACTAAAAAGAGTAGATTTTCAACCACTCGAGGATAAGATGGCCGATGGCAGCAAAGTTTGTTACTTGGAACAGGAAAAACATCAACACACGCGACCGGGGAGCTCTTCTCAAATTTGTCTTCACTTCACAAGCCATCTTTCACCTCACACCGCTCAAGATACCTCCAAGATGCCTTCACAACATGAACAAGATCGAGCGTGCCTTTTTATGGGTCGGTACTAGCAAAGTCTCAGGAGGCAAGTGCAAGATTAATTGGGAGTTGGTTTGCCAGCCTACCAAGCTTGGTGGTCTCTGTATTCTTCTCCCAGAGAAGTTTGCTCGCGCACTTAGTTTAAGATGTCCATGATTCGAATGGAGAGCCCTAAGAAATTATGGGTGCGAATGGGCAACCGTGCGATGAGGTCAACATGTCCCTCTTTTGCGTGTCCACTACCATCACAATTGTCAATGGGAAGATCGCGCCATTTTGGACCTCGCCATGGCTTAATGGGAGAATGCCCAAGACATAGCACAACTAATTTTTGAGGCATCTACAAGAAAAAATCGGAGTGTCTCCCAAGTAATTAGGGAGAATGCGTGTATCTCAAAGATCAAGATGGACGCCAACTTTTCAAGCCAATACATCTCCTTGTGGGTCGAGATTACAAATGTGCATCTTCACAGGATGAGGACGACTCAATAACCTCACGACAAATGGAGAATACCTTTTCTCCTCGCCTTACAAGGCACTCAGGTCAACAACACGGCCATGAACGAATAGATTTGGAAGCCTTAGGCTCCTCCTAAAATAAAATGGTGTGCTTGGTTAGCAATCTAAAATAGGCTATGGATGGATGATCGTCTTGAGAAAAGAGGATGGAAAAATTGGGGGCTTTGTCCCCTTTGCAACAAACTCAAAAGACGGCGGCAAACCTCTTCTTCCAACACCGGTTTTCCAAAAAGGGTGTGGACAATGGTGAAGGATTGGATTGGGTTGTGCTCCATTGTGATCTAATTAGTCTACGAAGCTCTCCCTCAAGGATTGATGGACGCGGATGTATAATAGAGCCATGCCAAATCGTAAAGCCAAGGCCTATATCACCATGCTTAGTTGTTGGACGATTTGAAACAAGTGTAATACGAGAGTCTTACTCAACAAATCCAAGCCGCCGGCCATTGTCCTTGACTCGTTGAAGAGAGAGAAAATCTTTGGATCGCCGCGGGTGTAAAAAAAAGAGTTTTGTAATATTAGGAGAGTAATCCCTTACTGACCCTTTTATGTCGTCTGTACCAAAACTACCTTCTTATTAGTGGAAAGAGGCAACAAATAAAAGGTCATCCAAGAGGAAGTGCTCACGGTAAAGAAAAAAAAAGGATACATGCAGAAGCTGACATATTTGAAAAGTAGTTGTAAATCAACATATTTGCTGCAACATTGACACACATGCAGTTGTGCAACTGAGTCAAAATTGACATGTGTCATGACAGCAACAGAAACAAAATACAGTAGGATAAAGTTCCATAGAGAAATTCTGGATGCGGTACCAATGGCAATGAAGTACATACATGTATGAGTCAGTCAAAGTAATTTTGCATGTGCCCTCCTCTAATTTCATCTTTTCGAATTTTAGAAAATTTTGAAATAATGTATGGACACAAGTCATGATATACAATGCGCACCAGCAAAACTGATAACAAAATATGAATTGACCTATACAAAAAAAAATATCCATATGTTTTGTAAATCTTCCCTTTTCTTTGTAGGTTACAAATGGCGGTATTTTTTTATGCATTTTCGCAAATTACTGACACCTATGAACTAATTCATATATTTTATATAAAAAGAACAAGACAATAATAGAAAATAGGAGAGAGAATGCAGAGCCCAAGTCTGCTAGTCTCCTTGAACGGGACAAAATTTGCTAGTCTCCTTGAAGAAGTTTCTTGATACCAAATGCAGGCCCAAATCCAACTATTCAGAAGCAAAGCACGGCCGAAAAGCTTGAAAATACTGTAAACATGTCATTTACGGAACAAAGTAGCAGTTCTATGAGTTAATCCAAGGTAACATAGAACAAAAGAAAAGAAAAAAACAGTTCAATCACGACACTGTGCAACTCACATAGGGCACACCGAACCAACTGCGAAACCTTTGCAGGCGACGAAACGTGTTCTACAGAGGATGCGAAGGCGATGCTGGCCGTAACATCCCGAGATGACCTGTGGACTTGATAGGGTAAGTTGGTCCTTGCCACAGGATATTCCTCAGAGCCTACAGCAAGTTGAAAACCGCTAGCCTCGCAGACGTGTCGACCCCTGGAAGCATTTCCGTCTTGTAACCTCATCTCCACAGTCCACAGATCCCAATAAAAGGGAAGAAATTGACCATTCCGAAACTGAAGAGCCGCCACCCCCTACTCCACCTGACATGCATGCGCATCACATGCGAAATTGCAAATCCATTCACGCTTCGACTCCAGCCTCCAGGAGTCCAGGCTCAAGAGCTCAGATTTAGATAAAAGTTCTTAATCAAATTGACATCGTTTACTGTCACCTGGCGACATTACCATTGTAACAGTTGTGGAAATCACAGCTAATGGAGCACCAATAGGGGCAGAGAGACGGGATCGCAGGAGCTCTTCCTGTGCACATAACCTGCAATTCAGGCATACAAGGAGATGATGAGAATGCACTGCATATGCACGCCCAGCACAGCACATGGTGGATATGACAGGGACGAACATGTTGTACCAAGTGCCCCTGCAAGTGGAAGTACCAGCACCGTGCTTTTTCTCCTCAAACAGGGCTCCAAAAAAAGGATGGTGGCATAGATGTCGGCTCCCAGGCGCTTGCCCCGGGGACCCGTCCTTGTCCATTGCGCCCAGCACAACACCAGTTCCAACTCATGTCCACAGAGCTCGTACCCCTGGACTCTGGATGAACAATCCAAACACTGCATCTTGCCAGAAGAAGCTGGCCAGACGAATCGCCTCAATCTTTTTCCAAAGAAAAATACAGGCGCAGAGCCATATGTGTCGCGTGGTGGAGATGCAGGACACTTGGAACGGGTCCAGGCAAAAATGCTGCTTCTCTGGGTCATGCAAATAATAGAAGTCTAGCGAGTAGTCCAAAGGGCACGCATGCTTTGATGAGATCTGATCGCCTGCACTCTGGAATGGAAAGGAACAGTAGTATACATGAAATTGACATTAAACAGCCGGTCAGCATTACCGTAATCATAACATAAGCGATATGGTTTACCTACACATGTATTTGTATTTTGTAATACCAAATTGTCACCTTTTTTTGCGACAAGGGAAATTTATTAATCAAGGAATGGGAGTTCCATCCTGAATTTTTTTTTCTTTTCGATAAAGGTTCCATCCTGAATACAAGCCTGTCTAATAATGTCTGGCCCATGACGGATCCACACCCTGGTTTGCCTCTCCGTGAAACCCCATCTAGCAACTAGGAGCGCATAATAACCCTGGCATTTTGTAATACCAACTTGTCACCTTAATACCACATGAAAGATTAATTAACTAGTCCACAACAAAGATAGATGTATAGTGCACCACTGAAGGCGCCCGGGCAACATTAGCAACTAGGAGCGCATAAAACTAGCAAATCCAGTTTAACAGGGCACCATAAGATGCATCATATTTTCACAAAATCAGCTTTGCAAATAAAGATACTGATTGATCATTGCGTTTACGGCACTTTCTAAACCACAAGCTGAAACTGCATTCTCATTAGTTGTTCTACCATCTGAAAGGGCAGTGCTTTAAGCAGCCCAGGTGTTCTAAAGAAGAAGAAAATATCAATGGATGTTTCCTTACAAAATGACTGAATATGCTGTAACCTTAATTTCACTCGGTGACAAACTTCCCAGAGTAGTTCCGGATTACTGTTCAACTTATTATCAAATTCGAATTCTGAGTTATTTTGCATTAGTAGATTGTTGGTCTCTCTGGCGCCACCAATTTACTAGGATAGAATCGATAATGATCTGCAAAATGATTTGTACGATACATCAGAATTGACTCCTGAGTTGACAGAAAGCAAGTGTAAATAGCAACACTGCAAGTGCAATAACTACCTGATTAATGTGGGCAGCAACACATGGGATGACAAGAAATCCGGACTCTCCCAAAGCACCTCCAAGCTGCTCAACCACAGCAACCAACACCGGCAGTGTTTTCTGTGCGGCATCAAGAGAGTTAAGCAAGAAGCCAGAAGATACAGATTTTTTCTGTCACAGAATAATAATTGCATATATAGGCATTACTTTGCTATTATGAATACTACTTTCAATCACACTTTTAATTCAACCAGATGCTTTCTCGAACAGAGTTTTATAACCAGGTTCCTGTGCATTAACTACTAAGTTTTTAATACTAGTAGTTTTCTAAGATGACTAGCTCAGTAATGGATAGAAACATGTACTCTCCTCTAGTAACAATACATCATCCTAGCAGATATGAAATCTAAGGCCTTTAGATTAGAGGAATTTCAAAGGAATATTGTTGACTTCAAGGTTTATGAGTTTTTGCTATAGAGATTGTATGATTTGTAGGATTGGAAACCTTAGGGTTTTTTCTTCTGTGGAAAATTTTGCACTCTATTCCAAAGGAAATTCTCTATTAGTCTAGACTCGGGGATAGGTCAATTCCTATGGCTTCCAATCCTGTAGGGATTGAAAAGGGCATGCCATTGAAATCATGCATTTTCTGTATTCCCCAAAGAGGCCGTCCTATTTAAAATTTAGCTAATAAAATATTATGCATTTTCAGATCAGCCATATGAAAGCCATGCCTTCAATTATTTCTGGAAACCACAATATTACAACTTTATTTGATTAGTGATCATAGTTGCATCATTAGAGACATTGCTAATGTCCCACATGCCACTTCGAGAAAAACATTGCAGTATGTCAAGGAGCATGTTCTTATTCTCTCATCAGCGAGCCCACCCCATCTCTAAGAGCATCTCCACCGTGAAAGAACATCTCTCATAATGTTTTGTGTGTTTGATGTCAATGTATGTGATACACTAATGTTTGTTTGAGTGGTACAGGGATTATATAGATACTTTTTTATGTGTGTTGGATGTGGTCAGTTCTGTCAAAAAGAAGCAGCAAAAAGATTATCAGGCCGGATAATCCGGGCCGGATATTTCCAAAATATCCGGCCCCCAGTTTTTCGGCTAAGGACTTGAGGATTTGCGGCTCAGTATGCTTCTGGATAGGGGCCGGACATTTGCCCGGATATTGTCCCGGTTTTGTCCCAAGGCCGGATTATCCGGGGAGGACATTTCAGAAATATCCGGCCCCCCTCGAAAATGGCTAAGGACCTGAAGAAAAGCAAGTCAGGATAGTGGCCGGATATTTGGCCGGACATTCTCCCGGTTTTGTACCTGAGGCCGGATTATCCGGGGGGGGGGGGATTATCCGGCCCTTACTTAGGCCGGAATATCCGGCCCCGGAAGCCCCAACGGCTGGATTTTGGGGAGGGGTATTTATACCCCTCTTCTTCTTCCTTCCCCCTTTGCTCAATCATTGCACAAGAAATCTGCCAAGCCTCACCTCTATTAGAGCCACCTCAAGAACACAAGATTTACAAGATCTCCTTCCTCCCCAACCAAAGCTCTTGATCTTTGGAGATTCGAAGGAGAAGACACCGATCTACATCCTCACCGAAGCGTTTTTCATTTCCCCCTCATTTGTTTGAGGGATCTCATGCTAGTGTTCCTATTTGGTTCCCTAGTTGATTTGTGTTGATGTGTTGTTGTTGATTGTTGTATTGTTACAGATTTGGGAGCCTCCAATTCGGTTGTGGATGTGTGCCCCAAGAACCTTGTAAAGGCCCGGTTTCCGCCTCGAGGAAATCCCTTAGTGGAAGTGGGCTAGGCCTTCGTGGCGTTGCTCACCGGAGATCCGAGTGAAGCCTTCGTGGCTGTTGGTTTGGCTTTCGTAGCAACCACACTCCTCCAAACGTAGACGTACCTTCTTGCAAAGGAAGGGAACTACGGGAATCATCTCCGTGTCATCGCGTGCTCCACTCTCGGTTACCTCTATCCAAATCTATATCTTATATTGCGTAGCTATATCTTGCTTAGTTGCTTATCTTGTCATATAGGTAAATTCACTTAGTTGCATATCTAGAGAATTTACCTTTGTGTCAAGCCTAAATTGAAAAAGAACTAAAAATTGGTTAGCACCTATTCACCCCCCTCTAGGTGCGGCATACGATCCTTTCAATTGGTATCAGAGCCTCGGCTCTTATTTCGGGCTTAACCGCCTAAGAGTATGCCGGACGAGGAGCCTTCGGAAGGGGCCGCTAAGACGGTCTCCATGGAAGACTTCAATTCGTTGAAGTCCTCCATGGAAGCCCAAATGGAAAGCATGAAAAAGATGATTGCCGAGCTTTTGACTCCGGTCCACCCTCCCCAAGGCTCCCATCGTAGAGGTAAAGGACACGGGTGCGTTAGAAGAGGGAGATGCTTCGGCATTACCCTCCTCTACCAAACCCGTGGAAGGTGATAACTTAAACACTATCAAATCTCCCATTGCATCTCCTAGGGGAACTAGTGGAGGTGAGAGCTACAATCGAGTAGCTCCACCTTTTCTATCTCCAGATATAC
The DNA here is from genome assembly GCF_022539505.1 of Lolium rigidum. Classification (NCBI taxonomy): domain Eukaryota; kingdom Viridiplantae; phylum Streptophyta; class Magnoliopsida; order Poales; family Poaceae; genus Lolium; species Lolium rigidum. The sequence goes on along the minus strand of NC_061509.1, from coordinate 128,062,476 downwards.
CGGTTCCCCATCCCCATATGAACATTCGGGGCGACCCACCTAAGTTTTCCGTTGATAATTTCGATACTTGGCAATTTGAGTTTCGCTCTCATGTTTGCGAGTGCCTCCAATGAACTTTGGAGAATCATCGTGGAAGGCTTCAAGCCTTACAACCCCGACAAGTTGACTAGAAGAGAAGCGGTTGATAGTCAACTCAACAACACCGCCTTGCACATGATTCAAACTAGTGTGGGGACAAAGGATTTGTCTCGTGTTCGGAACTACACCACCGCCAAGGAAGCTTGGGATGGTTTGGCCGCTAGTTGCATTGGAAGTGAGAGCACGAGAAGGAACAAGTATAATGCTCTTCGGAATAAAGCCGAAGGATTCATGAGGCTACCGGATGAAGATCATGAAGTCATGTATGGAAGACTTCTCACCGTTGCCGATTCCTTCCGGCTTATTGGTGCCACCCACATCAATGACTCTTGGATCAAGGAGAAGTACATTGAATGCATGATGCCGTTTGTACCCATTGATGTCAAGACTCTTGTCGGGAGAGAATGCTATTCCTCTCTCACTTCTCAACAAGTCGTGCACGAGATGCAAGCTCTCAAGGTGCTTGAGCAAAACTCTCATGATTCTCGCAATCGAGCTCTTGGGATGACAAAAGGGTCCAACCTTGCCTTGGCGGTCAACTTTGTTGAAGAAGTGATTCCTCAAGAATCTTATAGGGCATCTTGGAGTATGTCCTATCCGGAAGACTTGGAACACCACTACCATGACCACATGGCATTCCATGCTAACTCTTTTTGGGTTGACCCATCCAAGGCCAAGGAAGACAACATCAAGAGAAACAACTCAAGGGGGTTCACAAGTTCGGGCCCAAGGACAAGATCTTGCTACAATTGTGATGACAAGCGCCATTTCATTGCCGAGTGCCCCTATGAGAATAGGGAAGCTCATGGTGGAAGGCTCATTCCCAAAGACAAGAGCAAAGACTCAAAGGGCAAATTTTCAAAAGCCCCCAAGAAGAAATTCTACAACAACAAGACCAAGAAGGGCAAGAGGCCCTCAAAAATTGTGCTAGTGACTAGGGAAGAATATTCTTCCGATGAAGTTGAAAGCTCTAGTGATGATGATGATGAAAGCTCAAAGGAAGTGGCCGCCATTGTCACCACCAACATTCCCTCTTCATCTCTCTTTGAATCCCCCAATGAGAATTCTCATATCAAGAATGCACATTGCTTCATGGCAAGGTCCTCCTTGGACACATCTATTGTGCTATCAACTCAAGAAGAATATACCTTGAAGGTGTTTGATGCAGCCCGAACTTCGGTCTCCACCGCATCATGTGCGTCAATGCCGCCACGTCACACAAAGGTGAATCTTCTCCTTTATCCGTGCCTACAATTGTCTCTCGTGAATGGTATGCTACTTCATCCTCCGTCATATTACCATGTTAGGAATACATCGCCAAGTACGGAGGAAGTGGATGACGCCATGGATTCTCGAGGACTCAAGACCGAGGTCGTGGAAGCATGGAAGAAGCTCCAGGCGTAGCTACACCGGAGTCGCCGGCCTCGCCAACTCACACCGGAGTCTCCGGCCCATGAAGATCAAGAACAGAGTCTCCGGCCTACATACACGAGAGTCTCCGGACTATGTGAAGCGCTAGCCACAAGTCAATTAGGGCCAAGGCCCATGTACCCCCTTCTATGCCTAAACTACCCCTCCTTAGTGGCTCCCTATATAGGCTCCCACCTCCCCCTTTCATTAATAGACTAGGAATGAACTAGAATTTGGCTCATGCCTCCACCATCCCTTTGGGATTAGGGAAACCCCCTCCTTAGATTACCCAAATCTATTGTACAAGGCACTCCTCATATGATTGATCTTTCATACTAGTGATTCTACTTCGGTCTCTCACTCGTGTGACTCTATCGATCGTATAACGGTCTTTCTTTCGGGGATTCAACCTCGTGTCTTTCCCTTGAGAGATTCTATCGGGATAGTGGTTCGGGCTATCGAGAGTAAACCGAAATTGTATCGGTTTGGTGTGCGTTTGCGTGTGTTCATCGTGTTCATCACCGTGTTCTTCGTGTTCTTCCTCTCCCCCACCTTTCTCTCGGTCAATTCGTGAGATCGGGCAACCCACGTGGCCTTAGGCCCCATCAGTGTTGTTGTTGAAACTCTAGGGATGATTGTCTACTTCCCAGAGGAACCACGAGGATGCAGTCCAACTAGAACATGACAACGCGCTTCATCGAATGGTTCCGATACTCTGTGCCAAGTGTAATCCCGTGATCAGTGATTCCTTGGTTAAGAAAATATCTTCTTTTTGAGTAATGCTATTTTAGCCTAGATTTTTCCAAGCAGGTGCATCTTACAATTCTATATCAATTTACCCGGTGTTACATTTCATCTAACCTTAATGTTGTTAGCAACTTGGGTCAATTGAAGTGGTGTCAAACTGCAATTTGCTCAAATTTTAATTTCTGCTGCTGATGATAAAGACTGACCTGACTGGCCACCAAAATGACAGCTCGTGAATATTCTTTGCTTGTGAAGACCGATTCTTCCTTCTGTTTAAGACACGACAAGAGCTGCAGTGCTGTAGCATTGAAAGCCAACAGAGCAAGATGTAAAAGCCTATGACAGGAAATATCCCGCAGTTAGAAATAAGATATGATGCTAGATTCACATCCATAATATATCACAGATCATATCCAAAGCAGAAAATGTTATAGCTCTCAAGTAGCCAAACAAATGTGTAGTTATAAGTCACTATATGCATGAAACAGGATATAATTTTTTTTAACGAACCAAGCAGGACAATTTTCATTCCTTTATTCTTCTTATGAGAATCGCTCTGCTTCCACTAGGTTTCTGGTAAGGCTGTGTAAAGTGAGTAATGGTGCCAAATCCGAACAAAATGACACTACCAGAAAACAGTATGCAAAAGGTATCATTATAACTACTTCCTCTGGCCCAAATTAATTGGCGCGGGTATATACCGGAAGGAGTAATTTATCTCCAAATAACACCTGTAGGTGTCCCTATGTGAAAACATACAGTTATATTCATTCTAGACTAGAGAAGTGGTGACAACTGTAAATGGATTGATAATTTTGAAAGAAAAAAGATACTGCAAGCTTGATAATATAAAAAGTGATTTCACTCAAAAACTTCATCTGTCAAGTAACATAATGTCATAACATAGCCAGGGCATATAGTATTCTACAGATGACGAGCACAAACATTCCCTGATAGAAGCTGTGTTTTTAAGTTTCATATCAGCATTCCAACGTAAAAAAAAACTACAGTAAGGTCAGATAAAAATGCATACGTACACTCCAATGGTCACAGTAATAGCAAAAGCTTTTGCCTGCACGGACAAGAGCATTGATCTTGATCTACTTACTTGTATCCATGGGACCTGTGAAATGGAGATACTTAAAGAGTGTCCTCCAATCAGTGTAGATAAGCCAATTTGAACTAGATTCAACAAAAATAAAAGAAAACAACATAAAGTAAGAGCAACTCCCTAAACAGCCCCTCATGTAAAGCCAAAATGTGAGTCTCGTTTATGTAAACCTCCTGTATTTGAAACATTGCATGTCTAGATTATAAGAAGTCACAAAATATTACAAAGCTTGCACTACTCCAGACCATTTTCCTAAAATTGATTATCCATCATCATTTCTCTTTGCCTTGATCTGTTATGTGTTCTCTCTATTCAATCTTTTACGAAAAAAAACAGCTACAACAATTAGCCCATCTTTTTAATCTTAAGTAAATCATCACTGAAAGCACTTGTAGTAGAAGCTAACTATGCACAACAGGATAAACTGGTACAGCAAACAAGTTGACTTAATAATAAGTTAACACTTTTCTTCTAATAGAAAGGCACTGCTCTTGCCAGTTCCTTGAAAAAAACATGTGTCAAACGTGTTTCATGTGAGAGACGTACTAGGCTGAGAAGAACAGCACTTATAACTGAAAGTCCCTGGCGATTCCCATCAACAAATTCAGCAATATCTACATAAGAAATACAATAAGGACTCCATATCAATGACTTGCTAAGCGACAGTGATTTATAGAGAGATTTTAAAATATGCTCACCTTTTGAGGTTTCTCGGGCAACCTGACAAAAGAACAAACCACCGTAAGTGTAGTTTCCACTATTTCAGGCTTACACTAGAGCAGTCAAATTTTGCATAGATCTGAACTACAATAATGAGAATCAAGTATGTAATGTCCAATGAATTCAAAATTAAGTGTGCCACGGTTACTTTGAAAACAGGGATTCAAACTGAGTGACATTCAAAGTTCAAAGAAAAATAATATTATGCATTTGAAGGAGATAAGTTCAAATGCAGGCACTCCTGAACTCCTGAATATTCTGTGCCACGAAATCGACTAAAATAAGATGCAATGTATATCATAGTAAGCATTGATATCATATTTGCACTAAAGGCAAATTCAAATGGACCAGAACTGACTCGATTGTCATAAAAAAATTACCATGGACGTAGTTATAAATCTACACACATGAGCAAAATAAAATAGGCGGCATGATATGTTATACTGAAATAATAGACCACAAGCTATGATGTGGAGTATAGAGATATTAAGAGGTACATACCTTGCCTAAAATAAGGGGTATTAAAAGGGTGCTGACCAGACTTTTGAACAGTTTCTCTGTAGGCAAAGACACCCCAGCACCAGCGCCAATGTACTTTGCAAGTGAAAGAGGTACCTAATTCATGATTAAAGGATACATGAGCCGGTTTACTAAGCAAGAGAAGTTTTAGCCTGTGGAAAGGAAAAGACAAAATTAAGCCAAGATGGTTATCCTAAACCGTAAACTAAAACTAGGAGATCTAATGTTACTCAGAAAAATATTGATCACACCCACAATACTTCAACATCTGTAGAATTCTTTGTGCCAAACTTATAGAAGTTTATTGCATATCATTATGCCAGATTTTAGTAACAGTCTAGTTTATCTAGTTTAATACTCCCTCCGTCGAAAAATAGGTGTCTCGCTTTTGTCTATATACGAACGTATCTACATCCATTTTAGTCAGAGATACATCCATATCTAGATAAAGTTGGGGCACCTATTTTCAAACGGAGGGAGTATACAGGACTGACCATCGCATTTAGTAGCTTCCACACAGGAGGTGAATCTCATAAAATATAAATAGAGATCAAGACTATAATGAATTTCCAAACTCAAACTGGAAGATGAGAAAATTAAACAATATGTTGCTATCTAATTTGAACTTTCAAACACTCAACAAATTTAAGTCAAACTCAATACTGGATTAATTGTTTCAATCATTGATGATACTTGACAACAAATTAAAAAATCATAACAAAGTTGCACTTACAAATATAATGCCCAGCAGATTGGATATGACTGTCATTGCAAGAGCAAGTGCAGAATTACCACCGGCAAGCTACATGGCAAAGATAAAATTGTGTTAGATTCGAATGGTGCTAGGTACTAACTATCTGTATATAGTAGCGGGTGTTCATTGATGATGATTAGAGAGGAGTAGCACCTGTGTTAGTGTGACTCCACTTGATAATGTTGTTGGCATGCAACAAAACATGGCCAACCCTGCAAGATGTGTTGTTAAAATAAATAAATAAATAAAAAGCTGTAGTTACAAAGGTATGAGCTATCACATAGCAACATGAAATGACGGGATGAGAATTGAGAAACCCTCAAGTGAACTGGAAAAATAGTGATGAAGCTGAACCTTATACCAGTGATAAATTCACGAGGGAAGAACTGAATTTGCACAATAAATTTTGCAAGAAAGGGCGTCAACAGCAAAATTGAGCCCTGCAATCAGAAGCATAACAACAAAATAGTTCAGCAGACTACAGAGCTTGTTCTATAAAGTTACAAAGGCAACAGTTGACCCCAAGTAAACAACATAAATGCCAGAAAGTTGCTTGAACAACTAATAGAGTGAAATGTGAAATGTGATCTGCAATAACATATAGATCATAATATCGGGAGTAAGAACTACAAAAATCATAGACACAGTTACAGACGCATGGTAGTGGTATATCAGCAAGAGCAACAGCCAAGGACTAAACATTGGGTCATAGTCATACTAGTCCAAATAGTCCAGCAGGCCAAGCTTGTAACGCTGCACCAAGCTCCTTGGTACGCAGAGTCAGTCCTATGCAAGAGGAAGCCATTAGTGTAGGAAAGACACATCAGCATGTGCATTAGGTTAAGAAAGCAAACCTGAGATAATGAATATCCCAAAAGTGCTGTATTTTGACAGGGAATATTTGTGAGCAAGGCATCCAAGAGTTGGATCCAGGAGGGCCAAAGCAATCCCACCGATTAGAGCTATGATAAGAAAGACAATCAATCCAATTAAAGTTCACAACCTGAGATTTGCACAAACTATGTGGTAACGTCTCCACAGCAAATATGATTCAATGAATTAAGCTGTACTCGGTTCACATACTGTACAAGCAAAGTTCAGGCGAGTGAATACTTGTGTTTCAATTTTGGCTGAATTGGATCGCAACTATACACCGTACACGCGCATTACATTCCACAGAGGAATTGGCGGTACGAAATCACATATAAACAAAGTATGCAACGAGGAACCAGCTGACATCGCGTGTAAACAGGAAAGTTACCTAGAGGGAGGAAGTTGCTCCGCACGAAGTCGAGCACCGCGGCTCCCAGCGGGGGAGGCGTGGCGCGTTTGCCTCCATCACCAGCTACCTGCGGCGCCACGAGCGATTTGAGTTGGAACGAAGCAAGTGACGAGAGTAGGATTAGGATAGTGTGTTCCGTTGGGGAGTTACCGGTGAGCCTCCTCCAGCGGCGGCGCGCAGAGGCCGCACGCGGAAGGGTGGCGGCGGAAGACGGGAGTAAGCGGTGGCGGTGAAATGGAAAGCGTGGGGAGTCAGGTGGCGGAGGCCGGCGGGGAGGGGTGCGCGGAGCAGGGAGGGGTAATGGGTTATCATCGCGGTGGCGGAGTCGGAATCCGGCGTGGCTTGCGCTGCGCCGAACCGGGCTGGGGATGAGACAAGCACCAGTTCAGTCGGCCCCACAACGAAAGAAGTCTATATAACCCCCTCAGGTTTAAGATTTGGGACGTTTAACCCCCTCATGTTTAAAGTGGAGCACATAACCCCTCAAGTATGACTTACCGGTTAAATTACCCCCTCCAAGTGGTTTTTGAGGCTAATGGCTGTTTTAGAGAGCGGTTTTGGTCCACGTGTAGGCAACGCTTTTAGAGAGTTGGCACCTGGCCGAGGTCAAGCCGCTCCGCTCGTATCTGCTCGTCTCTGCTCTTCCGCTCCGCTCGTCTCTCTCCCGCACCGCACCGCTCGTCTCTCCATGATCGGAAGCTGAATTCGTGGGCGGTCCTCCAATCAGTGGTTCGCGCTCCTTCCTCCTTAAAATAGCTACTCCTTTCGCTCTTTCTGTGGAGAGGACTCAAGGATGGTCTGGAAGAGGATGGGCTCGAGGACGGGTTGACTTGGGTATGAAAATCGGGGGATTGAATTTGGGGTAGGTTTTAGTGTCAGTACTGCTTGTTTCTCTTGCGATTTTGTGGGACAATAGGTGATTTCGAGTTTGGATTACCGGGTATGACAGAAAAAGGCTAGGTTTTTTACAGTTCTTCTATACTATTTTGAAGTTTGGAGGATTTCGACTGAATCCGTTCAAAGAATAGATGGTGCGCGTCGCGTCCGGTGCCATCTATCTCTGGCCTGTCTAGATTATTAGTAATGGTGTTTCTATTTCATATGGATCTCTATACCTGAGATTGTTTTATACAGATTTTAGCTGTATTACATCAACTGAAGTGTTTGACACTTCAGCGTTGAAATCTGTATGAATTACTAACCAGCAGTTTGCACCGTGAAACTATTCCTACATGTGCAATAGTGTAGTCATTTAATCTTGAGTTATGGATAGATTTTTTTACAGAAGGCTAATATTTTCAGCTCATAAAAAATGCTCTGAATGGCTAACCAGTTGCCCATTAATTTGGTGTTGGTAGTCAAAATTTTCTAATTAACAAGCTGTTGCCCATTATGGTTTTGCTGCCCAATTAGAAAATGTTCATATTACTATTTGGCTATTTTCCCTGTGCCTCTTATCTTTCCATAGTTATACTCTACTTAAAAAATTTCAGTGTTCTGGAAATAACAGTTTCAAGTTACAGTGTTCTATATATTACATATCGCCACATTCCAGCCTTTTTGTTTTGTTTTGAGCTGGATACAATCTTCTCTGAAAGTATATTAGGTAGGAACGCATAAACGAGTGAAATTATGGTTCATGGTGACAAAACTATATCAGGTAGGAGTATATTTCAGATTATTGGATTAACAGTGAGCAAGTAAGAGGAGGAGCTTCCGTGGTGGCAGCAAATTGTTCCCAACAAACTACAGCACAGTCTCAAGAACAGCACGCCGGATTTTACAGAGAAAGGAGGCGTAACTCTATTACTCTACATCTTCTCTGTAATTGCAATGCGAGATGGCTAAAACTCTACTCTGGAACTTTTTCCACAGTTGAGCTCCACGGCTTCTTCTTTGGTGGCCGCCGGAGCTGGCGAGGCTCAGGCGCGCAGAGGTTCCCCACCAAGGCATCGCCTTTTGAGCGCGTCTCTGGTGAAGGCGACGTTCACCACCGCCCCGTGCGCGTCCCTGACGAAGCAGGCGACCGGTGGGGATCCGCGCCACTGGCGTTCCCTGAGCGCGAGCGCGGACGCGTCCGCCGGGTCGAACACCTGCGCTGGCCACCACAGGTGTCTACTCACCTGGGCTCGCCATCCGCGACGCCGCCGGCCGCCGCCAGCCTGCCGCGCTCGCCATCCTCGTCCTCCAGGAACGCGCAGTTGTACAGAGTGGTGGGGAATTGTACGGGCGAGAGACACGGAATGGCAAGGACTGCACTTTCCTTCCCCATCTTTTAAACCGTAATCTACGTGGCAAAACCACTGTCCAAGTCAGCCTAAAACAGCCATCAAAAGCTTCAGCGGGTCAATTAACCGGTAATGGATACCTGAGGGGTTATGTGCTCCACTTTAAATCTGGGGGGTCAAACGTCCCAACTCTGAAACATAGGGGGTTATCTAGACTTCTTTCGCCCCACAACCAAACAGTGAGTAAACAATGTTGCTAGATTAAAATAGTAGCATAAGCATTTATTTATTACTAATATGATGATCAATGGAGTCTCCAGGAAGATCCCCTCCGCGCTAGGGTTTCTCCTGGACCTAGGCGCTCCCGCGGCGCGCTAGGGTTTCTCTGACCTCGGTGATGGAGTTCGCTCCGGCGAGGGATTATTCCTACCCAGTCCGTGGATAGATCTCCCCTGGGGCCTTCCGCCTCCGTCTTGGATTCTGCTCGTGGTGTTCTTAGATCCTACTAGTTTCGCCCTAGACGAGGAGTTGGCTCCTGGTAGTTTCTAGGGTTTCGGCGGAGATTGATCTGATTGACGTCTACAACATGGCAAGTCCTGCGAACTCCACCAATCAAGCCAGCGGTTCTGGTAGTAAGAGGGAGGAGGCGATCGGCGACATGCTGAAACGGCTTGGTATTGAGGACGATGAACTAGATGACTTGGTTTCGAAGAGGAGGATTCTGCTCCAATCCACGGTATGAGGTGGATGGCTCTAACAAAGGTACACACAACAAATAACTTCAGTCCTTTAGCTTTCGAGCAGCATATGCGAAACGCATGGTCTCCGGCGAAGCAAATTGAATTCAATCATCTTGAAGGGAACCTCTTTACGGTGCAGTGTTTTTGTTTGGGTGATTGGCTGAAGGTTATAGAAGGCGGACCGTGGTTATTTCGTCAGAATATTGTCTGTTTGGAGGAGTATGATGGGCTGGTTAATCCTGATTCAGTTGACCTCAACTTTTTTGATACTTGGCTGCAAATTCACAAGTTGCCTATTGGATACCGTAAGGAGGATCTGATTAAAAATCTCACGGAGAAGAAAGTAGGGAAAGTTTTGAAGGTTGAAACTAATGTCCAAGGTATGGGTAACTTTGTGCGTGTCAAAGTAAGATTGGATGTGAGAAAGGTTCTGGCTAGGTTTGTCTCGGTTGCGAGAGGCGGTGAACGGGAAATTTATCAAATATAGTATGAGAAGGTCCCTCGCTTCTGTGGGGCTTGCGGTATGTTTGGACATAGCCACCTGGAGTGTGGTTCTAGGGAGCATGATGAGGAAAAACTTAAATGGGACGACTTCCTAAAAGCTGACTGGGAGACCTGGCACGGTCGAAGCTCTACCATGATGCGTGGGGGAGGACGTGCGGCTGGTCGTTCAGGTCGGTTTGGAGAAGGAATGGGTAATAGAGGAGGACGTGACCCTGGTGGACGTGGCCGATCTGTGATCCCGTGGCGTCACAATGCAACTTTTACCACGAGTCTGTCTAATTCAGAGACTGAGCTTGATGATACTGCTACTAGTCCGGGAAAATCGAAGAATATGGACCTGGATAAGAGGGATCTAACAAATCAAGGTGCTAAGAGAACGTTAGAGATGGGTGACCCAGAGGCTGAGAAGGGTCGGCCAAGTGACCATGGACAAAAGAATAACGCTGCAATGATCTTGGACGACAACAAAACTGATGGCCTAGATGCAGACAAGGTTGAGAAGGATAGGAAGAAACGCACCAAGAAGGACGGAGCTAACTCCCCTTCATTAGGATCGGCGGAGTCCCGAGAGGACTCTGTCCGGTCGCAATGAGGATATTAGGCCTGAACTGTCAGGGTTTGGGTAATGAGCCGACAGTTCATGCGCTTTCGGATGTCCGAAGGCGGTATAACCCCGAGGTGTTGTTTTTGTCGGAGACGCACCTTGACGTTTTCCGGCAGAGTGCTTAAGAAGAAGGCTGAATATGGACTCAAAAATTGTAAACCCGAGTGATGGTAGAAGTGGTGGTGTTGTTCTTATTCGGAGAAGGGGGGTTACTATTGAACAAATTTTTTCTGCTCCAAAATATATTGATGTAAAAGTGATTGAAAGCCCTGATAAAATATGGAGATTTACTAGGTTCTATGGGGAACCAAAATGGGAGGATAAATACAAGTATTGGGATAAGCAAAGGGAATTAAATGGTCAGTTCAACTTACCTTGGATTATCATGGGCGACTTCAATGAGATCCTTTTCTCACATGAAAAAGAAGGAGGCTGTCAACCTGATTGTGGGTTGGAAGATCTAGGATTCACCGGTGAACCTTTTACTTGGAAATGAGGAAGGATAAGAGAACGGCTGGACAGAGTTGTGGTTAATAATGAGTGGAGATTCTTGTTCCCTGGAGTATCTCTCAAGCATCTGGAGTTTATAAAATCAGACCATCGACCAATTCTGCTTGAAACTGAGGATCAGCAGGTTCCGACGCAGAGACATATGGGCCCAAAGCGCTTTGAGGCTAAGTGGTTACGCGAGCGAGATTTCCCTCATACGGTCGAGCAGGCCTGGGCCTCGGCGGGCTTGGCTACGTCTGATGGAGTGTTGAGCAAACTGGGCCATATGCATGAAGCCCTGCATGCATGGGATCGTTCTATTCTGAGGAAGCCGAAGCGACGCCTCCGTGATGCTCAGCATAAGCTAGAAAATGCGATGAATGGTCCCTTAACTGAAGAAAATGAGAATCTGGCTAAAGAGTTGGCGAGCTTAGTGGAGTTGTTGCTCGAACAGGAGGAAATCCATTGGTTTCAACGGTCCAGGTCTAATTGGCTCCAATTTGGCGACCGAAACACTTCTTTCTTTCATCACTATGCCTCGGCTAGGCGAAAGAAGAATTACATCAAGAAACTGTTAAATGATGCTAATGTGTGGGTGGAAGGTACAACTGCCTAAAACCTCTCGTTTTTGATTATTTTGCTAATCTTTTCACTTCGGAAGTTCAGGCTATTGATCCGAATATGATGGATAAAGTCCAACTGAGAGTTTCTGACATTATGAATGAAAAGCTTTCTGGCCCCTTTTCAGCGGATGATGTCAAAAAAAAACGATTTTCAGTATTGGAGACTTTAAAGCTCCCGGTCCGGATGGGTTGCATGTTGTGTTATATAAACAATTTTGGGATGTTTGTGGTACGGAGATTACCTAAGAAGTTTTATCGGCCATTAACTCAGGAGTGATCCCAGAAGGGTGGAACGATACCACAGTTGTCCTTATTCCTAAGGTGGATGATCCAGAGAGAATTATTCAGTTTAGGCCTATAAGCATGTGCAACGTTATATATAAAATAATCTCTAAGATGCTTGCTATTCGCCTGAAGGAAGTTCTCCCTGATGTTATTGCTCCTACGCAAAGTGCCTTTGTCCCTGGACGTCTTATTACAGATAATGTGCTAGTGGCTTATGAATGTGTACACTCAATAAAAAATAAAAGATCTGGAAGTAATGGGACTTGTGCAGTAAAACTTGATATGCACAAGGCTTATGATCGGGTGGAGTGGATTTTCCTCGAAAGTATGATGAGGAGGTTTGGTTTTTCTGAAAGCTGGATTAGTATGATGATGGCATGTGTTAGTTCAGTCTATTACCAAGTAAGGTTCAATTCTGAAGAAACGGAGATGTTTGTACCTACTAGGGGCCTTCGACAAGGGGACCCCCTTTCTCCCTATTTGTTCCTCTTTTGTGCGGATGGTTTGTCTAGTTTGTTGTTGCATGAAGAAGAAGTTGGTGGAATTGATGGGGTCAGGGTGTGCAGAAATGCACCATCAGTTTCACACCTATTAATTGCTGATGATTCCCTTATTCTCATGAAGGCGGATATGAATAATGCAACTTCCTTGCAACATGTTCTAGACTCCTACTACGCAAATTCAGGCCAGATGGTGAGTTTGACAAAGTTGAGTATCTTCTTTTCTCCTAACACAAATGCATTGGTGAGATCAGAAATTTGTATCGTGCTTCATATTGACACAGAAGCTCTCTCGGATAAATATCTCGGGCTTCCGGCTTTAGTTGGGGCTGATAGGAGCGACTGCTTCAAACACTTTATTGAAAGGATAATACAGAGAATTAATGGATGGAAGGAAAAATTGCTTTATATGGGTGGAAAATAGATCCTCCTAAAGGCAGTGGTGCAGGCTATTCCGGTGTATGCCATGTCTGTATTCCAATTGCCCAAGGGAGTGTGTAAAGGAATGATGGATGCTATATCCCAGGGCGATGATGAAAACTCCAAGAAGATGCATTGGATGGCATGGTGGAAGCTTTGCTACCCGAAGAAAGATGGGGGCATGGGTTTCTGAGACTTTAATTCTTTCAATCTTGGGACGTGGTTGGAGAGAGAAAGAGGAAAAAGCTGAATCTGCATGACCGGTACTACCGGTACCAAGAGAGGTAGTACCGCTACCCTATTGGTACCGGTCAGTGGTACCGCTCTGGACTTGCACGACGATATGCCCACAATACATGTTACGGTACCTCGACGGTACCTCGACCGGAAGTACCGCTCTCGAGCGGTAGTTCCGTCAAGGTACCGCTTTGGTACAGTAACTATGAGATACGGAACTACCGCCCTGGTACCGCTCTGGTACTGGGTGGAGTCCAGGGCTCGTAGAGGCCCTGCCGGTCACTACTAGGAATAAGCTTATAGCCGGATTTATTACCGCCGGCGAGTTCGATTTAAAGATGTTGGCGGTAAGGCCTTCCAGGGTCGCCTCACCCTACCGCCGGCGAGTTTGAAACGAAGATGCCGGGGGTACCTGCATATCACCGGCGAGCTTGAAACGAAGATGTCGGGGGCAACGGGTAGCAGGGTGGGCCACCCAGGCTGCACTTACCGCTGGCATTTGCGGGCCGTAGGTGCCGGCGGTAATGGGCCCTGCCACCAGCGAAACCGCGTCCAGAGCGCCGGGGGTGACGTGCTCGTATGGGCCATCCGAGCCAAAATTACCGCATCCACGCGACTTATCGATCGCACCAGCCTTATCTCTTCCTCATCTTCTCATGTCCATCGTTCCTCTCCCCTCTCTGTCTCTCTCGGTCAAACTCCCACGGGAGAAAATCCGCCGCCGCCTCCTCCCTCCCCATCCAGGCCCAGATCGTCCCGCCCTGCCCCGCCCCGAACCCTCGATCGCCGCGGCAGAACACCTCTGCCGCCGAGGTCGACATCTCGCTGCCTCACGATGGATGGATTCTTTCTCCAGAGATCTCTGCAAGGAGCGCGGGGACTCCACCGACCAGCACGCAGCGTCAGCCCGTCGGCCCGCCGCCGACGAGCACGAGAAGGAGCTTTCCGCCGACGAGCGCGAGGCGGAGACCTCCGTCTCCGGCACGGGGACTCCCCCGACGAGCACACGGTGCTGGCGGACGCCGCAGAGGCCACCTCTCCATCGACAGCGCTGACGAGGTCGACCCGGACCTCAACCTCGTGAAGGGCCGTGGTGGCTCGCTCCTCGTCGAGGGCTCCGGAGGATGCTTCGTCTTCATCGTCGATGAATCCAAGCGCGAGCGCCGGCGTGGCAAGTGATACGTCTCAAACGTATCTATAATTTCTTATGTTCCATGCTACTTTTATGATGATACTCACATGTTTTATACACACTTTATGTCATATTTATGCATTTTCCGGCACTAACCTATTGACGAGATGCCGAAGAGCCGATTGTTGTTTTCTCGCTGTTTTTGGTTTCAGAAATCCTACAAAGGAAATATTCTCGGAATCGGACGAAATCAACGCCCAATATCTTATTTTTCCCGGAAGCTTCCAGAGCACCGAAGAGGGGCCAGAGAGGAGCCAGGGGGCCCCACCCCACAAGGCGGCGCGGCCAAGGGGGGGCGCGCCCCCCTATGGTCTGGTGGCCCCAGGACCCTTCCGACTCCGCCTCTTCGCCTATTTAAGCCTTCGTGACCTAAAACTTCGACACCGATTGACGAAACTCCAGAAAGACTCCAGGAACGCCGCCGCCATCGCGAAACTCCAATTCGGGGGACAGAAGTCTCTGTTCCGGCACCCTGCCGGGACGGGGAATTGCCCCCGGAGTCATCTCCATCGACACCACCGCCATCTTCATCGCCATCGCTGTCTCCCCTGAGGCTAAGGGTTGTACCGTAGCTATGTGGTTCATCTCTCTCTCCCATGTGATGTTTATGTGATCATGAGCTTTGTGATCTAGTTGAATATCATCTATGTGCTACTCTAGTGATGTTATTAAAGTAGTCTATTCCTCCTTCATGATGTAATGTTGACGAGTGTGTGCATCATGTAGTACTTGGTATAAGCTATGATTGTGATCTCTTGTAGATTATGAAGTTAACTAATACTATGATAGTATTGATGCGATCTATTCCCCCTTTCATAGCTATTGTTGACAGTGTGTATGCTATGTTAGTACTCGGTCTAAATTGCAATGGTCTATCATTCACTCTAAGGTTACTTAAATATGAACACCAAATGTTGTGGAGCTTGTTAACTCCGGCTTGAGGGAGCTCTTGTAGCCCTACACAATGAATGGTGTTTGTCATCCAACAAGAGAGTGTGGAGAAAGTAGTATTTGTTTATTCAGTTATGTGATCAATGTTGAGAGTGTCCACTAGTGAAAGTATGATCCCTAGGCCTTGTTTCCGAATATCGAAACTCCGTTTACTTACTGTTCTGTTGCATGTTTACTCGCTGCCATATTTTATTCAGATTGTTATTACCACTCATATTCATCCATATCACTTGTATTTCACTATCTCTTCGCCGAACTAGTGCACCTATACATCTGACAAGTGTATTAGGTGTGTTGGGGACACAAGAGACTTCTTGTATTGTAATTGCAGGGTTGCTTGAGAGGGATATCTTTGACCTCTACCTCCCTGAGTTCGATAAACCTTGGGTGATTCACTTAAGGGAAACTTGCTCGCTGTTCTACAAACCTCTCGCTCTTGGAGGCCCAACACTCGTCTACGTGAATAGAAGCGTGCGTAGACATCAAGCTATTTTCTGGCGCCGTTGCCGGGGAGGTAAGGTAAAATGTATTCACATCCTCCGACTACTAAGCTATTTCCTAGCATTGTTGCTGGTGTGTGAGTGCTCGAAGCTATTTCCTTTAGATCCTGCAATTGCATTTTTTTGTTTCTTGTTTTTATTTTTCACTAGTTAGGCATAATGGAAAACAACAGTGAGCTTTTTAATCTATTTCCTGAGTTAAGACATGAATTGTTTGATGCGAAAATTAAAAAACCTATGGAACTTTATCTGCATGATAGTAGCAATGTTATTAGTATGAATGCAATTACTACCAATGCTATGGAAAAGTCTAAGCTTGGGGAAGCTAGTTTATATAAAAATAATCTTTTTTGCTCCTCAGCTTTGGAAGAAATATTTTGCTCTGATAATGCTTTATCTCCCATATGCGATAACTTTAATGATGCTTCTGATATTTTAAATCCACCCGTCGAAAGTATTCCATATAAAATACCTATGAAAATTATTGAACATGTTATGGATAACCGCTATGAAGGGGATGGAACTGTCCATCCTGGAGATCATTTACTGTTTTTGCATGAATTATGCGGGTTATTCAAGTGTGCATGTATCTCTATGGATGAAGTTAGGAAGAAACTATTCTCTATATCGCTGTCTGGTAAAGCGGCGCATTGGTATAAATTGCTGAAGAATGGGGATTCTCTTGATTGGAAGGATATTGTGCCTCTATTTTACTCTAAATTCTATCCTCCAAGTGAAATTCACAAAGACCGGAACCGCATATATAATTTCTGGCCTCATGATGGAGAGAGTATTGCCCAAGCATGGGGAGATTGAAGTCTTTAATGCTCAAATGCCCCATTCATGAGCTTCCTGGTAATATCATCATTGATAATTTCTATGCAAGACTTTCTTTTCAAGATAAAACCTTGCTCGGATACTACTTGTTCTGGATCATTTACACGCAATGAAGAAGAGTTTAAAAGGGACCTTCTTGATCGGATTCAGGAGAATACCGAAGGATGGGAGAACAACAAAGGTAAAGAGTCAGTATAAATTATGATTATGAATGCATTGAAACTTTTATGGATACTCGATAAAATTCGAAATATGAGTTCTACTTATGGTCTTGACTCTCAAGTTGTTGCAAATCTTTATAAAGCTTTTGCCTCTCATTTTGAATTGCCTATGAAGAATTTTGATAAGTATCATGAACCTTTTAAAGACGCTTGCATGAAGGATGAAATTGTTATTAATGATTGCAATAAGCATGCCCAAACTTCTGAAAATACTATTTCTTATAAGCATGTTAATTTTTGTGGAATGCATAGACCTTGTGGAATTAATCAAATCGAAGATGAATATTGTATCCATCATGGGAATGAAAAAACTAGAAAGTGGTCTAGAGCTCTAGATGATCTTGGTAAAAAAGTTTGTGCCCTCTATCCTTTTATTTGTGAACTTTGCCATAGAGTGGGTCATTTTAATTTTCAATGCTCCTCCAATGATAATTCGAACCCCATGAGTGCTGCAAATTTGTATTGTGATGATGAAATTACTCCTAATCAGCATGACGAACTTACTTTATTTTTGTGGTGTGAAGAGTTATCAAGAAAAATCTCTTTGTTACATGTGAGTGATCTTGATATTGATGATGTCCTGCATGAGTGTCTTTCTTATTGCATTGATAATTTCCATACAAATACTTACATACAAAATATTTTAGAAGATGACACTTTGCCAAAATATGATAGGACCGCTCGTGTGTTTTGAACTTATTATCGAAAAGGAGGAATCCTCCCAAGTTTCTTCTATTGTTTCGGAAATAAATCAGGTTATGTGGAGGAGCCCTCATCAAGCCTCTCCCCTCTAAAGAAGGGAACGAGGAGAAGGAAAAGAAGAAGAAGAAGAAGGGAACGAAGAAGAAGAAGAGGGGAAATAAAAAGAAAGAGGTAACGGCATATCCCCGCGTGTATGAGATAACGATAGGTAACCGTAAGTATGTTGCTCCTAATGATTATTATGATAATGAATCTGAGTACAATGATCTTCCTATGCCCTTTACCTATATTAGTGATTATGATTTAGAAGAGCACACTACTTTTGATATTGAAAATCTCTGGGAAACAAATTCTGAAAATGATGATGTTAATAATTGCCATTATATTAGTATTATCCATGCTTCTTCCCATAATGATATAGAAAGCTCTAAGCTTGGGGATGAGGTGTTTGAAAATCCTTTTGCTACTGATGATTATATGTTTGATACATCTCCTTCTAGTAACAATGATGGTATGGTTACAGATGAACATACTATGAAAGATAACTATTCTATTTCTTATGATGACACTATGCCTCCAATCTTTGATAATTATTATAAAGAATGCTATGACATAGGTTATAATTATCCTTATGAAACTTGTCATAGTTATGATTGGATTGCCAAAAACAATTCCCTTAGTATGCAACTTGTTTACCATGTTCAAATTCTTGATAATGATCCTGCCTCCAATTACTATTAATGAGAAGAATTCTTCTTATGCCAAAATTAATGATACTTTTATGCATATGAACCATGATAAGAATGTTTTAAGTGATGGTTATATTGTGGATTTCATCAATGATGCTACTGAATTATTATGAGAAAAGGAAACATGGTTATATGCATCTTAATAATATTAAGTTTCCCCTCTCTATGTTGAGAATCTTGAAGTTACTCGTGTTTTATCTTCCTATGCTTATCACTTTGCTCCTCATGAATTTATTTGTGTACAAGATTCCTTCCCATAGGAAGTGGGTTAGGCTTAAATTTGTTTCATACTTGCTTTTGATGCTCTCTTTTGCTTCAACTCTTGTTTCTTGCGAGTGCATCATTAAAATTACTGAGCCCATCTTAATGGCTATAAAGAAAGCACTTCTTGGGAGATAACCCATGTTTTTATTTTAATACTGTTTTGTTGTGTCTTGGAAGTTGTTACTACTGTAGCAACCTCTCCTTATCTTTATTTTATTGCATTGTTGTGCCAAGTAAAGTCTTTGATAGTAAGGTTGATACTAGATTTGGATTACTGCGGAGAAACAGATTTCTTGCTGACATGAAATTTAGCAGCCCCGTCTGTAGGTAACTCGGAAATATCTGCCAATTTACGTGCGTGATCCTCAGATATGTACGCAACTTTCATTCAATTTGAGCTTTTTCATCTGAGCAAGTTAAGTGCCCCTGAAAAATTCGGCTTTACGGACTGTTCTGTTTTGACAGATTCTGCCTTTCATTTCGCATTGCCTGTTTTGCTATGTTTGATGGATTTCTTTGTTCCATTAACTTTCAGTAGCTTTGTGCAATGTCCAGAAGTGTTAAGAATGATTATGTCACCTCTGAATATATGAATTTTCAATTATGCACTAACCCTCTAATGAGTTTGTTTTGAGTTTGGTGTGGAGGAAGTTTTCAAGGGTCAAGAGAGGAGGATGATACAATATGATCAAGAAGAGTGAAAATTCTAAGCTTGGGGATGCCCCGTGGTTCATCCCTGCATATTTTAAGAAGACTCAAGCATCTAAGCTTGGGGATGCCCAAGGCATCCCTTCTTCATCGACAACTTATCGAGTCACCTCTAGTGAAACTATATTTTTATTCCGTCACATCTTATGTGCTTTACTTGGAGCGTCTGTGTGCTTTTATTTTCATTTTTTTATTTTCATTCTCTGAATAAATTCATGCTTGTGTGGGAGAGAGACATGCTCCTCTTTTTCATATGAACACTTGTGTTCTTCGTTTTACTTTTAATGTTCATGGCGAAGGTTGAAACTGCTTCGTTCATTGTTATATGGTTGGAAACAGAAAATGCTGCATGTGGTAATTGGTATAATGTCTTGAATAACTTGATACTTGGCAATTGTTGTGCTCAAATAGATCATGTTTAAGCTCTTGCATCATGTACTTTTCACCTATTAATGAAGAAATACTGTAGAGCTTGTTGAAATTTGGTTTGCATGATTGGTCTCTCTAGAGTCTAGATATTTTCTAGTTAAGGTGTTTGAACAACAAGGAAGACAGTGTAGAGTCTTATAATGCTTGCAATATGTTCGTATGTAAGTTTTGTTGTACCGTTTTATACTTGAGTTTGCTTCAAACAACCTTGCTAGCCTAGCCTTGTATTGAGAGGAATTCTTCTCGTGCATCCAAATCCTTGAGCCAAAAACTATGCCATTTGTGTCCACCATACCTACCTACTACATGGTTTTTCTCTGCCATTCCAAAGTAAATTACTTGAGTGCTACCTTTAAAACTTCATTCCTTGTCTTTGCAATATATAGCTCATGGGAAAATAGCCTTAAAAACTATTGTGGTGAAGAATATGTAGTTATGTATCTTATTTCTTAATAAGTTGCTTGTTGAGCGGTAACCATGTTTCTGGGGACGCCATCAACTATTTCACCTTTGTTGAATATCATGTGAGTTGCTATGCATGTTCGTCTTGTCTCGAAGTAAGGGCGATTTTCATGATCAAATGGTTTGAGTATGCATATTGTTAGAGAAGAACATTGGGCCGCTAACTAAAGCCATGATCCATGGTGGAAGTTTCAGTTTGGACAATTAATCCTCAATCTCTTATGAGAATATTATCTGTTGTTGAGTGCTTATGCATTAAAGAGGAGTCCATTATCTGTTGTCCTTGTTGTCCCGGTATGGATGTCTAAGTTGAGAATAATCAAAAGCGAGAAATCCAATGCGAGCTTTCTCCTTAGACCTTTGTACAGGCGACATAGAGGTACCCCTTTGTGACACTTGGTTGAAACATATGTTATGCAATGATAATCCATGTAAATCCAAGCTAATTAGGACAAGGTGCGGGCACTATTGGTATACTATGCATGAGGCTGGTAGCTTATAGGATATCTTATACATAACAGATATGCTTTATTACTACCATTGACAAAATTGTTTCTATGCTTTCAAAATGAAAAGCTCTAGCACAAAAATAGTAATCCATGCTTCCCTCTGCGAAGGACCTATCTTTTACTTTATTGTTGAGTCAGTTTACCTACTTCTTTCTATCTTAGAAGCAAACACTTGTGTGAACTGTGTGCATTGATTCTTACATGTTTACCTATTGCACTTGTTATATTACTTTGTGTTGACAATTATCCATGAGATATACATGTTGAAGTTGAAAGCAACTGCTGAAACTTATATCTTCCTTTGTGTTGCTTCAAAGCTTTCTACTAAGAATTTATTGCTTTACGAGTTAACTCTTATGCAAGTCTTATTGATGCTTGTCTTGAAATTATTATTCATGAAAAGTCTTTGCTATATGATTCAATTGTTTATTCATTATCTTTACCATTGCTTCGAATCGGTACATTCATCTCATATGCTTTACAATAGTATTGATCAAGATTATGATAGCATGTCACTTAAGAAATTATCTTTGTTATCGTTTACCTACTCGAGGGCGAGTAGGAACTAAGCTTGGGGATGCTTGATACGTCTCAAACGTATCTATAATTTCTTATGTTCCATGCTACTTTTATGATGATACTCACATGTTTTATACACACTTTATGTCATATTTACGCATTTTCCAGAACTAACCTATCGACGAGATGCCGAAGAGCCAGCTTGTTGTTTTCTCGCTGTTTTTGGTTTCAGAAATCCTACAAAGGAAATATTCTCTGAATCGGACGAAATCAATGCCCAATATCTTATTTTTCCCGGAAGCTTCCGAGCACCGAAGAGGGGCCGGAGAGGAGCCGGGGGCCCCACCCCACAAGGCGGCGCGGCCAAGGGGGGGCGCCCCCCTATGGTCTGGTGGCCCCAGGACCCTTCCGACTCCGCCTCTTCGCGTATTTAAGCCTTCGTGACCTAAAACTTCGACACCGATTGACGAAACTCCAGAAAGACTCCAGGAACGCCGCCGCCATCGTGAAACTCCAATTCGGGGGATAGAAGTCTCTGTTCCGGCACCCTGCCGGGACGGGGAATTGCCCCCGGAGTCATCTCCATCGACACCACCGCCATCTTCATCGCCATCGCTGTCTTCCATGATGAGGAGGGAGTAGTTCTCCCCCGAGGCTAAGGGCTGTACCGTAGCTATGTGGTTCATCTCTCTCTCCCATGTGATATTTATGTGATCATGAGCTTTGTGATCTAGTTGAATATCATCTATGTGCTACTCTAGTGATGTTATTAAAGTAGTCTATTCCTCCTTCATGATGTAATGTTGACAGTGTGTGCATCATGTAGTACTTGGTATAAGCTATGATTGTGATCTCTTGTAGATTATGAAGTTAACTATTACTATGATAGTATTGATGCGATCTATTCCCCCTTTCATAGCTATTGTTGACAGTGTGTATGCTATGTTAGTACTCGGTCTAAATTGCAATGGTCTATCGTGCACTCTAAGGTTACTTAAATATGAACACCGAATGTTGTGGAGCTTGTTAACTCCGGCTTGAGGGAGCTCTTGTAGCCCTACACAATGAATGGTGTTTGTCATCCAACAAGAGAGTGTGGAGAAAGTAGTATTTGTTTATTCAGTTATGTGATCAATGTTGAGAGTGTCCACTAGTGAAAGTATGATCCCTAGGACTTGTTTCCGAATATCGAAACTCTGTTTACTTACTGTTCTGTTGCATGTTTACTCGCTGTCATATTTTATTCAGATTGTTATTACCACTCATATTCATCCATATCACTTGTATTTCACTATCTCTTGGGTGATTCACTTAAGGGAAACTTGCTGCTGTTCTACAAACCTCTGCTCCTGGAGGCCCAACACTGTCTACAGGAATAGAAGCGTGCCTAGACATCAGCAAGGTCAGCGGCACGAAGCTCCGGCCAACAGCGTGGCAAGGGCGTGACACTTGATTGCTTTTTTATTTTCTTCTCAGGGTGTTCTCTGTAAATTTACTTACTAATTGTAAATGTTGTGGACTGCATGTAGTCTGCAACCATGTGCAGAGATGCGGAGCGGGCGGTGGACCAGTTTTTTTTTATTTCCAAAATAACGTAGCGCCGGCGAACGTAACTACATAACTTGATGCGATGGTGGTGTAGAGGAATACCCCCGGCGGTTACAAAAGCGCCAGCGGTAGGACTATACCACCGGCAAGGTTATCGCCGGCGAATCCGAAAACGCCGGCGGTAAGTCTTTTCAGGTCGCCGGCGGTAAGCCTTTTCCTAGTAGTGGGTACCTCAGCGGTACCGGCAGCGGTACTACCGCTTCGAGCCCACGTGGCAGATCTGTGGGCAGAATTCGAATCCAGAGCGGTACTACCGCTTGCCTAAATGGTAGTACCGGTCGTGCGGAATAAGCACATAACGATTGGAATTGGGGGGCCTATAAAAGGGCCCCTTCTTCCCTAGCTCGATTTTATCTCTTCTCTCTCTCTCCTCCATTGTTTCTGAGCTCAAACCTTGAGGTTCTCCCTACCTACCCAATCAATCTTGCCCAAACTTTGAGGAGCGGTGGAGGAGACCCCGATCTATTGTTCTACCAAGATAGATTTCACCAATATCATCTAGTCCTTAGTGGATACTGGAGTTAGGGTTCCTATGGTGGGATCTTGGAGGAAGTGCTCCTATGGAGGCTAGCTTGGAGTTGTGCTAGCCCCACAGGGTGTTGGGAGCCTCTGGTGTTTGTGGAGCTCGCCCCAACCTTGTGAAGGAACCGCCGCTTCGACCGACTACTTAGTGGAGAAGGGGAAGCTCCTTCGTGGGGCTTTCTCGAGGAACAAGGTGAGGCCTTCGTGGCCGCCTAGCCTTCGCGGTTAGCACCTCCTCAACACAGACGTACTCCCTTTTGTGGGAGGAACTGCGAGAAACAAACCTCGCCTCGTCTCCGCGTCCCCGGTTGTTTCGCTCCCTCTCTTTACTATCTTGTTCAGTTCCTTTACTCGTTGCATAGCCAGGATCATACTAGGAACACCCCTATCACCAAAGTCCCCACCTTTACTTATGCATCGCACTAAAATTGAAAAAGGCATAAAAATTGTTCGCTACGATCCATTCAACATATATAACCACAGTTATATATGGCAGCTCATGTGGCTTTAATTACTGAATAACACCGAGAGAGATGATACAAGCTATTTTCATAACCCATGGTTCCCACGTGACATCATCGCGCTGCAACACTTCCTCGAACAACCCATATGCAGCGACGTCCTCGGCATTGTCACACACTGGATCCACCGAGAACAATGTCGTGGGGTTGCAGTATGCAAAAACACCCGCCACATTTATTGTACGAGTCACACCGTGAGAAACCATAGGCATTGTCCTACTAGCATTATCATGCATATCAAGCTCCGAAAACAAGGACATGCCTCCCACATGAGTGAACACCTCATCAGTCACTCTGTCAATCGTGCGAGATGCAAGATGAAAGCTGATGTTAGTACCCATTCGAACAACGGGACGGGTGACGTGGGACCAAAGTTGGCACCAACCAGCAGAGGATGGTTCGGGGAAGAACTCCAGTTGGTAGGTGTCAGCATGTTTGGCTTGAGGTTGTCGGTGTCCTCGTGGCCTCAATTAGTTGAGCAACCATTGGTGGATCTAAACATGTTGAACTCGAGGTCGACGTGCTTGTCCAGTGAGGACTCCAGGGGTGCCAGGAGCGCTGCTTCTGTGCAACCCCATGACGTAGAGGTGAGCGCTGCAGGGTTTCTGCCACTGCTGACGTCCACACCCAGTGTTGAACACCTTGTAGGTGCCACGACATAGGGGGCAGGGAAAACGCAAAACACGACAATGGACGCTTCAAGGAGGTCCAGGGAAACTTCGTGTGAAGGCTTGGTCGCCAGCTTCGTGATGTCTACGCACGCTTCTATTCTTGTAGACAGTGTTGGGCCTCCAAGTGCTGAGGTTTGTAGAACAACATCAAATTTCCCTTAAGTGGATCACCCAAGGTTTATCGAACTCAGGGAGGTAGAGGTAAAAGATATCCCTCTCAAGCAACCCTCCAATTACGATACAAGAAGTCTCTTGTATCCCCAACATACCCAATACACGTGTCATATGTATAGGTGCACTAGTTCGGCAAAGAGATAGTAAAATGCACGTGATATGGATGAATATGAGTGGTAATAACAATCTGAAATAAATATGGCAGCAAGTAAACATGCAGTAAAACAGTAAATAAACGGTGATTCGATGTTTGGAAACAAGGCCTAGGGATCATACTTTCACTAGTGGTCACTCTCAACAATGATATCATAAAGGAATATAAATATAAGCACTTCACTATGCTACTCTGAACTACTCTCCGGTTGGATAACGAACGTAGGGATACAAAAGCAAACCTTAAAGATGTATTTCCAAGTACTAATGAACACCACACTCTGTCACTTTGAGCATTCATAGGAGGTACTAACACACCACAATTTCATAGAGACATCCAACTCAAATCATAATTCAGTGAACAATTATTCTGTGAAATATAGCCTAAGAGACCCACACGGTACACACACCGTCACCTTTACACACATGGGACAAGGAGTATCCGGAGATCGCGTAAGTAAAATCCACTTGAATAGCATAACGGCATCTAGATTACAAAGCTAATGGTCACATAAAGATCACACCATGGGAGAGAGAGATAAACCACATAGCTACCGGTAGAGCCCTCAGCCCCGGGGGAGAACTACTCACTCCTCATCATGGGAGTCAGCAACGGCAATGGAGATGGCGGTGGAGTCGATGGAGATGGCTCCAGGGGCAATTCCTTGTCCCGGCAGGGTGCCGGAACAGAGACTTTTGTCCCCCAGATCTTGTCTGCGACGGAGGCGGAGCTACGGAACTTTTCGTGGACGGAGGCTTGTATATTTAGGGTTTTTGCATCGGGCGCTTTATATAGGCGGAAGGGCGAGGTCGATGGAGGCCTGGTGGCCCTATGCGGTGACCTAGCATACCACTGCATGTTGTAGTATACAAGTCGTTGATATGATCTTGAAGGGACTTCTTCACAAATATCACATCCCTCAGAGTGGTACAACAGAAACATTGCAGGTTATAACACTCGAGATTATATTACAATCACAAACTTACAAGTTGGTATTCTCACAGGTCCGATGAGAACACCCTAAGATACTACTTAAGTTTCATTACAAACCAGCATAAATAGTAAACTGAGCTCAGCAACTTATTTAGGTAAGCTTCTACGCTGCTCGGCTCTATGATATTAGAGTAAGACGCTACTGCTCTGCCTCATTGTTGTCGGCCCCGTAGACTATTCCATAGTCCACGTCTTCCACTCCTCCAGACAGATCAGGTTCTTTGTAGACCAGCTCGTAGTCGCCTTCCGGTGCTCCGTCAATGGCCTCCACTTCATTCTCACAGTCTAGCAAGGGTGTCGAAAGAAAGTGAGTACAGAGGTACTCAGCAAGCTCAAAAGGGAAAATGTGTTTGATGCACTAGCTACGACCATTGATCAGAAAATCTCAGGTCAATGCATGTTTCACAAACATTTCTTCAAAAGGTTTATTTTATTCAGAAAACTATGCCTGTCAGTCTTCACAGGTTGAATAGAACTTCATGGAGTTCCTTTCCTGCCGCGTTCGTAGTTACCTTCCCGGAACAAGGAGTGACTGCCACAGTTTGATACCCTCTGCAGAGGTGCATTACTTTTCCCATAAGAGAACTTAACCTTGATACCAACCGAGACGCGTTTCTCGTCCACCCTTCCTTGGTGTGGGGCCAGGTGTAAGATCCAAGCCAATCACTGCCTTCTCCGCGACCTTGCATACCCACCCTTTTGTCCATCCGTACACCCCCGGTATACATCTCCCACTCACACGGCTTTACCCCTGGTGTACTACAGACGATCCCTCATAGATGATAGAGCCTCTCATCCACATGGATGGGGATTTTAAAGGATTTCCCAACCTACTGCAGTGTTATCTCCAACACCCAACCAGGCTCCACCAGGTCCGTTGATATGCAAGAGGGAAAAGATACAACTGACTTCCCCAGAGTCATTATAGATCTTATGGTTAACGCGAATTGAACGGCGCTAGAATCACTAGACAGCATTGGTGATTAGTCCTAGATTTATAGAACCCTTGCAATGGAACCTCCACCATATCAACACATACCATGGTTCCATTGCCCACCACATAGTCATATTCATAATTGGAAAAGTAACATTCTGCTTTTCAATGCAGGAATGATAAGTATAGTACTTTTGCGGTAAATTGATAGAAAATAATCAAGGTGACACGAGCAAGAGTGAACTTGCCTGGTGACTGCGAGATAATGCAGTTCGAAGTGTTGGATTGAACCTGAACCTCGGGTTCTGTAAAGAAGCATCATTGTCTGGTAAATACAATGTTATAAGATCCAAATGATGCATGAATGGATATATTATTTCATGTTGAATCCCTTACCCCGACATGGTTATTACAAATTTAGGGTTGAGTTAAGGATTGGTTCCTTTGGTGGTACTTTATAATTCTTTAAGTACTTTAACATGGTTTTCTTTTCTATTAAGAAAATAATGAAATATAGTTAATATTTTCCTTTGGAAAATATTTAATTCAAAATAAGGAATTTGAAAATAGAATTTTCCTCATTTTGGAATTATTCATGGAGTTGGAATTATTAAGATATTTCCCTTTTTGGAAAATATGAATCTTTAAAAGAAATGACTTGGAATAATAGAATTCCCTTTGAAATTATTTGAATAATAATTATTTTAATTCATTTTTTTGAATTTTCCTTGATTTTTAAATCCAAGGAAAATTACAATTAAAATTTAAAGTTTAATTTTGAATTCAAAAATTTCAAAATTTGAAATTGTCTAACATATTTCCATTTCTTATTTTATTCTGGTTAAGAATAATTTGTTATTCATTAATCATATTTTAGAATTTTAGAGGTATTTTCCATTTATTTTTATTTGGTAGAATTCAAGAGTTGTTTCAAAAATTGAAAAGACTAAAATACTCCCTAGCCCAATTGGGCCGGCCCACCGTTTAGGCCCATCTGGATAGCCCACCAGGGCCAGTCCAAAACGACTCGGTGGCATCGAGTTACTCGGCCCACCCTCTCTCTCTCTCTCGCTCACCGCTTCGCTCGCTCGCGAACCCTAACCCTAGGCGATTCGGTGGCGACCGCGTCGCCACCATGGTCGCCGCCGTGCTCCAGCCAACTCCGACTGAACCAAGGCCCTCCGTGGTGCTCGCCGACGTAACTCGCGACGGCGCATCTGCTTGTCCGAGTAGTTTCATCGATCTCGTCCTCGACCGTGCGCGCGCGTGTGCGGTGCTCGCAGACACCGGCGGATCCATGGCGATCTCCGCCGATCTGCGCTTCCTCGTCGTTCCTAGTGGTTCGCCGCCTTCCCTGGTGGTGTGCGTGGCCTGGCACGGGCCTGGCCGCGGTTTGGCGCCGCCGTGGCTGGCCTGTGCCACCGTGCCGCCATTACTACCGCCCGTCCTCACCAGGTAACCCCTTATGCTTCTTCTACCTCCTCTGGCTACCTCTTCTGCTCCTTCTACGTCTACTCGATCTATGCCTGCTGCTATCCAGCGTATGCTGCTGCTAAGCTTGATATGCTGCCATGCTTGCCATGCTACTGCCTGTGCTGATGTTCTTGCTGTTCATGCCATGCTGTTGTGCTGCTGCGCATGCTATGCTTTACTCCTAAGCTTGTTGATGTTATGCCTATGCCTACTGGCTCACTGTGATGTGCTCAATCTCTATGTGCATGACTCTGTGTTGTGCAATTGCTTACTGTCTCATGTTCATCTGTCTACTGGCTTGTTCCTATGCTCATTGACTTGCTCATAGGCTTACTGGTTAATTCATAGACTTATTAGACTTGTGATTGACCTAGGTTTGCACTACTGACACTTTAGTGTCAGTGATGCTCACCCATGGCTTATAGGTTGCAGTTGATCCAATCCTTGGATTACTGCATGCTTATGATGCTCTACTATGTCTTGGCTTGATCTAATTGATCCATTTGATCAATTAAATGCTAGTAGCTGGTTACTGGCTTATTCTTTGGCTATTTGAAGAAATTATCTGCTACTACTGTTGTCGAGGGTACTCCTCGCCAATGCCCTCCGATAGGGGCTTAGGGTTGATGGAATCCTGCAAGCTGACACGAGACATCGGTTCACAGACAAGCGGGGAGAGCGATTTACCCAGGTTCGGGGCCCTCGATGAGGTAAAACCCTTACGTCCTGCTCGTCTGTTCTTGATTATGATGATAATGGGTTACAATGGGGTGCCGAATAGTTCGGCTGAGATCTCGTCGAGATGGCTATTGCTAAGGTGACCTAGCTCTAAACTTCTTCTGGCTAAGATTGCTAAGATTGATTGTGTCCCTCGGCAGCCCCTCTCCTGGCCTTTATATAGGAGGCCAGGTCTCAAGAGTCCTAACCGAGTACGACTAGGTTTACAGTACTTTTAGATCTAATCTTTCCTTGTTCGGGTGCTTCCTTGTCTTGCTCGCCAAGGATTCCTCTGGTGCGCCGTCCAGGTGGCCCATCTCGCCTTCGGGTGTCTTCATGGGCTTCCAATTAGTCAATATAGGATAGGACAATGTCGATTAGACGAAGGGTAGTGCCCACATCAGTAGCCCCCGAGTGTCTAGCCGAAGATAGTTCGGGTAGAGACTAAAACATGTCTTCTCCTGATGTCCTTCTCCTTCATTGCCCTTGTTCATCTTGAATCTGCTTCATCTTCTTCTGTCGGGTGCGCATCAGCGCTCCCGATGGGAGTAGCCCCCGAGTCTAGGTACGGATGCTTGCAATCCGTGCGTAGACTCAAGTTGTACCACTCGAATGTTCTCTTCTGCCGAAGTTTTTCGACATATTTTCTTTATGCAAGGGATAATGAGTAACGTGCCCAACTTTTGTCGGTTAACTGCCGATGGCAAAACAACGTTACCCTACACAGAATCAAGTCCCCGGGCATGATCCTGGAGTGCAAAAAACTTCTATCGGGTGAGCATCACGCGCTCCCGATGGGAGTAGTAGCCCCCGAGTGTCTGGGTGCGAGCGCTTGCAACCGAGTGCAGACTCAAACCTTCTTCCTTCGACTACTCGTTCTGTCGAGTCTTCATTTTATCGGGTGCGCGTCGGCGCTCCCGATGGGAGTAGCCCTCGAGTCTAGGTACGGATGCTTACAATCCGTGCGTAGACTTAAGTCCTTCATCCGATAACTTTCCATTTTCCCTTCGAATGCTTCTAGTTTTTTATGACGTCACTGATGACGTGTAATTGCTGTGAGCTGATTGACAGGACGTGACCTGACGGGCCTACCCTAGTTCTGCGAGGGCAGTTTTTAGGGCTTGACCATTGCACGCGTGGCGATCGAGGTGTCTCCTCGATTTTCGCACAACGTGGGAACAATGGGCCGCCGGTTCCACTCTTTCTTCAAGCGCCACGTGCTTACACAACACTTATCTTTTCCTCAAAATCTCCAAAGGGCAAGAAATCTCTAAACTTCTCCACGTTTTCCGTAGCGTCTTCTCATTCTTCTCCTTCTTCCTCCCTTTGCTGTTGCTGCGCCGCCACCACTGCTTTTCCAATCTTCATCAGATCTCACAATGGTGAAGAAGAAGAATCCTGCCGCCGCTGCCAGTTCCACCAGCGGAGGCGCCGCCGCCAAGTCCTCTTCTTCTCTTCCGAAGGGGAGCGCTCCTCCCCCCAGCTCCGGCGCCGCCAGCGCCGTCGAGTTCAAAGGTCAAGCCCGGAGATTGGGTGGCATCAACCGTCACCAAGCGTGACGAGAAGAGATCCCGAAGCCTGGGATTGATTTCTTCCGAAGAGGGAAACGTGATCCTTCCAGGTGCGATTTCTCGGCCTGATCCCCCTGCTGGCTTTACCGTGATGTTCTTATCTTTCCTGTACCGAGGCCTTTCGCTTCCTACTCATGGATTCCTCCTCCACCTCTTGCGGACGTACGAAATTCAACTATGGCAACTTACCCCCAACTCAATCCTCCAGGTTGTTGTGTTCATCACCCTTTGCGAGGCGTTTCTGGGTATCGAACCTCATTTCGGGCTGTGGAAAAAGATCTTCTATGTGAAGAGATACAGCAGCAGCAATGGATACTTTGTCACCGGAGGAGTGGGGTTTGTAGCTCGTTCGGAGGTCAATTACTTCAATTTCCCAATGAGAGAGTCCGTGCAAGGGTGGAGGCTGAAATGGTTTTATATCAAGGACTCCCTGTCACCTGAATCTCAGCTTCCTTGCTTTGCCGATGTTTCCGAAGCCAAGCCCAAGAATTCCTGGAAGAATATCCTCTCACCCGATGAAAGAGTAGCAACCGAAGAACTATTTACCAAATTCCTTCGAATCAAAGAGGCCGATGGCCAAACTATGATCGGCACAGAGGTGGCAGCGGTATTCTTGAAACGTCGATGTGGTTGTACTCAGGTCCAAAGGACGAGACCAGGATTAACGCTGCCGATCTGTCGGAAAAGGAGTTGCTTGATGAAGTCCGTCGTCTTACTTCCTTTACCCAGGAAGACTCGATTCCGTTGGTTTCTTCTTATACTCCCCTTGACACTGACCATCCACCATCAAAGGTATTTTTCTTTCTTCGCGTCCTCATTAGGCTGCTTTTTCTTGGCTGACATGGTTTCCATTGTTCTTACTTGTTATTTTCTTTGACAGATCCCCATAGTTTCTGAAAATATGCATGATTCGCCGGGTGATACTTCGAGGGGAGAGGATCCTCAATCCCCGTAGATTTTCACACTTGTCGAGCACACGAGCCCGAGAGGACAAATATAATGGTCCGATAGATTTTGAAGTTGCCCACACCGACCTTCCTTCCTCGGCCGATGACGCTGGTGTCGCGAGATGGATCAATGCGTAATGACGACGCCGATCATGATACCTTTGTTGATGCAGCTGCTGAGGAGGCCAGGGCTTCACCTGTGAAGAGATCAACCGGCGGCTTTGCCGATGAAGATGATCTCTTCGACATGTAAGTAGTTTCTTTTCTGAAGTTATACTTTGCCCTTTTATTTTTCTTACTCTTCATTGTCGACCTTTCACCTTTGCAGCGACGAAGGCTTTATCGAGCCTCCGTCTAAAAAAGCCAAATCTGATGCTGCTTCGCCGGTCGTAGTGGCTTCCGAAGCTTCGGCTCCTAAGACTGCCCCTATGGCTCAAGCATCGACTACTTCTTCCGTTTCCAAAGGGAGAGACGTCTCTCCAACCGCTGCCACCGCGACTCCTCCTTCTGTAAGTCTTTTTCTAACTGTGATGCCAATCTCTTGGAGCGTGCTTTGCTTGACAATTTCTGGTAAAATATCCTTCTTTCTTAAGGACTTGCGAGGCGTTATTTCCTCTTTGGAGGCTTTCGCCTCCCAATTCACTTCTCTGGAAGCTGACAAGGCTCGGCTACAAGAGGAAGTCAAATCTTCCTCCTTGAAATTGGATGGCGCAGATCAAGATAGGCTGCCGAGGCTCGCCAAGAGGTTGACTCTCCGAAGGTGGAACTGGGCAAGCTGAAAGAGAAGTTGAAGGAGGAGGAAGCATCCAGGCTGGTGGCTGAAGCTCGGGCAGCCGAAAAGGATGAAGTCCTTCGTCAGTCTTCTTTGGCCTTGCTTGATAATTTTTATACACCTCTGTCGATTGATGTACTTATGGATTCGATCCTTTTGCCAATGTACTTTTTACTTTCTTTTTCCTGTGAAGCGGCGAATATCCCTGCCGATGCCCCGGACAGAGTTCCAAACAACTCTCCGAGCAAATGCTATGTCGATGATTCTTGCCTCTCACCGGCTTACGCGGGAGCTTCTTGTAAAGGGGAAGGGTGCCCTGGCGCGGATGCACTCGATGATTTTCCCCAAGATCAAGCGGGAGAAGACCACAGGGCAGCTGGTCGATGCCTTCGCGGTTGACACCAAGGAGGTTATCGAGGTATTCAAGCGTACATCGCGCACTTATGGTGCCGTCCTTGCCTTCCAGCTTATGATGGGTTACGACTTTAAGGGTGACATCGAAGAAATGACCAAGGAGCTGCCGAAAGAGCAAGACGGGCAGCTTGTTGATTTAAGCGCTTTTAAAGCGTCCGCCCTTACCTGTGCCCGCCAGCTCCTTGAACTGGTTTCATCAAGGAAATCGTCGGCTGGACCCAGTTTATCGACTCAGACCCAAGCCCCTTGATTCTTGTAGCAAACTTTATGCTTGAACTGATGTGAAACATTATTCTACCGCAAAACTTATGCTTGTAATAAACTCCGTGCTATCAATGTTGTTAGCACACTTTTGTTATGATATTTCTTCTTGTACTTCTCTCGATGGGAGTTATTTCGGATGTTCAGCTGTACCATATCCATCATCCTTTTGTAACGGTGTTTCCTGCAGGTCTTCCCAGTACCCTCATTTGTTGACGACTCTTCGGGTGCCCTTCCTGAAAGTGATCGGATCCAGCGCATGAAGGATCGGATTACGAAGATGGAAAAGGACCTGCGCAGCACTTATGCCTTAGCTGCTATTGTCAGTAAGAAGAGCGAGATTGCAGCCGACGTGGAACGGTACACTCTTACTGAGCTGCATAAAGCTACCGAGAGTTTGAACTGTAAGTTTCCTGATTCCTTTGCCCTTTTGCTAACAACACCTTGTCTGACTCTTTACTGATTATTTTGCCAGTCATAGCGTTGAACCGTGCGGAAGAGAACAAGCGGATACACGAGTGAGTGCATGCTTTAACCCAGCTTTCCTCATCCGAAGAGATTTTCTGGCGGGATCACTCGAAGGCTTCGGCTGTTGCAAAATTTCAGGATCGGGTCCAACAAGTCTACCAGTTCTTTGATAAGTGCTATAAAGCTATGAGAGTGGTTTGGAAGACAATGTTTCCTTTGAATGCAGTTCCCCCCACGCTTTTGACTTTGATGTCCGAGTTTGGAAACGCCAAGAAGGTTCGGGATTTGGTGCGAGCTCAAGTTTTCGCAGGGGCCAAGTGTACGCTTGCCCTTGTGCTTGCTCGTTATCCTCAGCATGTTTGCTATCTATCGCCAACGCAACTGGTGATTTTGAAGAATTGTACCCGAAGGTTTTAGTGCCCGCCAACATAATTGTCGACAGGCTTGAGGAGGAGTCAAATGTACCTGAAGAAAGGGAAACTCCGCAAGGGTGACGTTAGGGTGTATGAATTGCATTGGCTAATCCATCCAAGTGTTAGGATTGTTAAGCCGAAACTTGTTAGTTGGTAAATACATGGATATGTACTTTTACCGTGCCGTTGGCAAGTTTTTGAAGGAGCAAATCTTAATTGCCCGTTATATGCATGTATACTGGTTGGTCAGCAAATCATTATGAGTGATCAGCTCGTGTTGCAGGTTTTGCTAAACCTGTTGTATGCGCAACTTTGCTTTCAACCGATTGTAAGTTTCGACAGTCACTCCCGAATAGTTCGGGTGCAATGATTCTGCCGATGAGCCCGTTGTTCAATGATATTTCCATAAGTAAAATATCGAACGTGGGTTGTGTATATGTTTTCCAAACTCTTGCTTTTTACGGCACTCGTGGAGGCATCTAAAGCGAGAGGGAAGGATTAATGTCCTTGTTTTTCTTTGCGGCGATCGTAGAAGCTTTTTCCCTTGGGGCGCGATCTTCTGCCGCGCGTTACGTTGTACCGTTGCTTGTAAGCAAGGTTCACGGTGGTGCGGTCATAGATGCTTTAAATTACTGCAATGCTCAACAAGGAATCGAAACTTAAGTGCTCATTAATAGAGTAAGTACGAAACTAGAGGGCGAAACGAGGAGGCCACGTGTAAAGTAAAGGGAAAAAATTTAAATGCTAAGGAGGTGCTTAATCAAGGAAGGGGTCCTTCTCATCTTCGACAGCATCTTCTGGCTTCTTCGCCATGCTAGTGGTAGCTGCGGCGTTGTTGATTTCACCAGGGGTCTGGGCAGTGATTGTCTGAAGGAGATATGCCCTAGAGGCAATAATAAAGTGGTTATTATTTATATCTTTATGTTTATGATAAATGTTTATATATCATGCTATAATTGTATTAACCGAAACATTAGTACCTGTGTGATATGTAGACAAACAAAGAAGTCCCTAGTATGCCTCTTAAACTAGCTTGTTGATTAATGGATGATTAGTTTCATAATCATGAACATTGGATGTTATTAATAACAAGGTTATATCATTGTATGAATGATATAATGGACACACCCAATTAAGCATAGCATAAGATCACGTCATTGAGTTATTTGCTATAAGCTTTCGATACATAGTTACCTAGTCCTTATGACCATGAGATCATGTAAATCACTTATACCGGAAAGGTACTTTGATTACATCAAACGCCACTGCGTAAATGGGTGGTTATAAAGGTGGGATTAAGTATCCGGAAAGTATGAGTTGAGGCATATGGATCAACGAGTGGGATTTGTCCATCCCGATGACGGATAGATATACTCTGGGCCCTCTCGGTGGAATGTCGTCTAATGTCTTGCAAGCATATGAATAAGTTCATAAGAGACCACATACCATGGTACGAGTAAAGAGTACTTGTCAGGAGACGAGGTTGAACAAGGTATAGAGTGATACCGATGATCAAACCTCGGACAAGTAAAATATCGCGTGACAAAGGGAATTGGTATCGTATGTGAATGGTTCATTCGATCACTGAAGTCATCGTTGAATATGTAGGAGCCATTATGGATCTCCAGATCCCGCTATTGGTTATTGGTCGGAGTGAGTACTCAACCATGTCCGCATAGTTCGCGAACCGTAGGGTGACACACTTAAGGTTTGATGTTGAAATGGTAGAACTTGAATATGGAATGGAGTTCGAATATTTGTTCGAAGTCCCGGATGAGATCCCGGACATCACGAGGAGTTCCGGAATGGTCCGGAGAATAAGATTCATATATAGGAAGTCATATTCCAAGTTTGGAAATGATCCGGTGCATTTATGGCAGGTTCTAGAAGGTTCTAGAAAAGTCCGGAAGAAATCACCATGGAAAGTAGAGTCCCGGAGGGACTCCACCTTGCATGGCCAGCCAACCCTAAAGGGGAGGAGTCCAAGGTGGACTCCTCTAGGGTGGCCGGCCAACCCACCTCAAGGAAAGGTGGGAGTCCCACCTTGGGTAGGACTCCCTCCTTGAGTAGGTTTCCCACATATGGGAGGTTTTAGTGTTGGGGTCTTATTCGAAGACTTGGACTAGAACTCTTGGGGCTTCCACCTATATAATGAGGGGCATAGGAGAGGGGG
This sequence comes from Lolium rigidum, assembly GCF_022539505.1. Lineage (NCBI taxonomy): Eukaryota > Viridiplantae > Streptophyta > Magnoliopsida > Poales > Poaceae > Lolium > Lolium rigidum. The sequence goes on along the minus strand of NC_061509.1, from coordinate 128,026,336 downwards.
CTGACCACTTCAAGCCTCAGCCTTGGCCGCACCCCTTAGAGGGCCGGCGCCCAACCCCTCTCTCTCCCCAAAACCCTAGCGGTCTCTCTCCTCCACCACATCCCGCACGCTTAAGCGAAGCTCCGCCGGATTTCTCCACCACCACCGACACCACGCCGTCGTGCTGTCGGATTCAAGAGGAGCTACTACTTCCGCTGCCCGCTGGAACGGGGAGGTGGACGTCGTCTTCATCAACAACCGAACGTGTGACCGAGTACGGAGGTGTTGCCCGTTCGTGGCGCCGGAAGCGATCGTGATCAAGATCTTCTACGCGCTTTTGCAAGCGGCAAGTGAACGTCTACCGCAGCAACAAGAGCCTCATCTTGTAGGCTTTGGAATCTCTTCAAGGGTGAGACTCGATACCCCCTCGTTGCTACCGTCTTCTAGATTGCATCTTGGCTTGGATTGCGTGTTCGCGGTAGGAAATTTTTTTGTTTTCTATGCAACGTTATCCTACAGTGGTATCAGAGCCGTGTCTATGCATAGATGGTTGCACGAGTAGAACACAATGGTTTTGTGGGCGTTGATGCTCTTGTTATCTTTAGTTTGAGTACTTTGCATCTTCGTGGCATAGTGGGATGAAGCGGCTCGGACTAACTTTACATGACCGCGTTCATGAGACTTGTTCCTCGTTCGACATACAACTAGTATTGCATAAGAGGCTTTGCGGGTGTCTCGTCTCTCCTACTATAGTGAAGATTCAATTTACTCTTCTATTGAAAACATTAGTATCAACGTTGTGGTTCATGTTCGTAGGTAGATTAGATCTCTCTCGAAAACCCTAAACCACGTAAAATATGCAAACCAAATTAGAGACGTCTAACTTGTTTTTGCAGGGTTTGGTGATGTGATATGGCCATAATGTGATGATGAATATGTATGAGATGATCATTATTGTATTGTGGCAACCGGCAGGAGCCTTATGGTTGTCTTTAAATTTCATGTTGAGTAGTATTTCAAAGTAGTTGTAATAGTTGCTACATGGAGGACAATCATGGAGACGGCGCCATTGACCTTGACGCTACGCCGACAATGATGGAGATCATGCCCGAAGATGATGGAGATCATGTCCGTGCTTTGGAGATGAAGATCAAAGGCGCAAAGACAAAAGGGCCATATCATATCACATATGAATTGCATGTGATGTTAATCCTTTATGCATCTTATTTTGCTTAGATCGCGACGGTAGCATTATAAGATGATCCCTCACATTAATATCAAGATAATAAAGTGTTCTCCCCTCGTATGCACCGTTGTACGGTTCGTCGTTTCGAAGCATCTCGTGATGATCGGATGTGATAGATTCAACGTTCACATACAACGGGTGTAAGCCATGTTGCACACGCGGAATACTTGGGTTTGCTTGACGAGCCTAGCATGTACGGACATGGCCTCGGGACAACGGAAACCGAAAGGTTGAACACGAGTCATATGGATGATATGATCAACATTTTGATGTTCACTATTGAAGCTACATCATCTCACGTGATGATCGGTTTTGGTGTAGTGGATTTGGATCGTGTACCACTTAAAAACTATGAGGGATGTTGTATTAAGTGGGAGTTCATTAGTAATTAGATTAAAACATGAACTAATTATCATAAACATAGTCTAAGTAGTATTTTTAATTAATTTTGTAGTATTGGCATCCGTTTTCTACCATGCGCTAGTCTTGTAATTGAGATAGAAATACTGTTAAAATCTGACAAGAAACTTTACGGATTGGTACCGTATTGTTAAAGAATCAAGAATTGATTAAGTCCTATTGCAAACTTTTAGTAAACCTCACATTGTTGATTCAAAGAGCTATGGTTTCAATTAGTACCTAAAGTTATCTTGTCTCCGTGAAACTTGAATTTCAAATCTGTTTGAAAAGTAAGGAGCTGAAAATTTAGTTTTCAGAAATAATCAAGGTATGAGATATATGTGATATCTAAGACCTTATTGCAAGATGATAGAATATAATTTGGTGAGACTACATGAACTCATAAGTTTTATGGGAATGTACGAAGGTTGAAGACGCAAGGCGTCACAATCCTCCAACTATTGGGGCACTAACGATATTCACATATCCATGAAGTGACCATCCTTAATATGCACCGTTGCTAAGACTTGTCGTTTCGAAGCATCACGTGATGATCGGGTGTGATAGATTCTACGTGTGCATACAACGGGTGCAAGCTAGATTTGCACATGCAAATACCAAGGTTTAAACTTTATGAGCCTAGCATGTACAGACATGGTCTCGGAAAGTTGTCATGAATTAATGGATAAAATTATGAGTGAAATTGTTCATCGTATTACAAAGTTACTAATAGTGAAATCTGGAACACTTGTCATATGATGATTAACTTCAAAATAAGAACCTCAAGGTTATTGGTATTAGACCAACAAACCTAGAAGTTATTGATGTTGAAGTGTTTTTCTGAATAATGAGGAAAGCTAAAAGAGAAACTGCAAAAGATATTTTGGCAAAAAGAAAAGAAAAGACTAGAAAGTCTAGCTCGGGTGTATATAAATGATATACATGTTATGGTTGTATTCCTAGTTAAGTCACACTAAGAAATTCTTGGGTATTAGTACTATATTGGTTGGTATGAAGTGTCATACAAAACAACGCAATACAAGAATACAATGGCCTAAGTGACTGACAAGGAATATGATAGGAATGCACGCCTCGAACAAAAATAAAGTGTTATTACGTTCATCGTTGGCATTCTATCTAACCCTTAGAATTTATAATAAAGAACTTAATAATTGTTATTTTGCTCTGGTCAAATGAAAACAATGAGTTGTTTAAATTATGACATTACTCCATGTACGATGGATAAGTTATTATAAATCTTAATGGTGAAACACACATACATAACACTGATGCTAAAATGCTATAAGGCAAATGATTTGAATTCCACTTATTTGTGGAACCGCCATTTAGGTCATGTTGGAAAGGAACGCATGAAGAAACTCCATGCAAATGGATTTTTGGAGTCATTTGATTTTTTTAATCGTTTGGCGCTTGCAAATCTTTTCTAAAAGAGAATGACTAAAATACCGTTCATAGGCCAAGTTTTGAACGGGCAACTAACTTAGTGGAAACATACATGATGATGTATATGGATCACTGGGCATAGTTGTGTGCGGAAGATTCTTATACTTCATGAAAACTTCAAACAATGAATTGAGTATATATATGTGGATATATTCGATAAGGAAGAAGTTTGAAACATTTGAATGGATTCAAATAAATTTCAGCATGAAGTAGAAATCATCGTAATAGAAAAGTCAAATATCTATGATTGGATCATAGTGGAAATATTTGAATTACTAGTTTTAGCGAACATCTAAGAGAGTTATGAAATTGTTCTACAATTCACATTTCTTGGAGTATCATAGTGATGATGAAGTATCCGAGAGATGTATCCAAACCTAGTTGGGTCAATGATGAGATAAAATATTAATGCCATTATATTTTTGTGAATTATGCTTTAGAGACTACCGCTTTACACTCGAATAGAGCATCATCATGATCCGTTGAAATGACATCATACGAGTTATGACATGGGTATAAACCCTAATAGTATTTTCTTAAATTTTGGTATGCATAGCATAAGTAAATAAGTTTACAACCAAAATCGGATGAATGTCTTTGTTGGTTATCCCAGAGAATTGATTGGGAATTCTTCCCACAATGGAGACAAAGACAAAAGTGTTTGTCAATGTTTCTTATTTCCAAGTAATTGTTTCTAGCGAAGTTTTTGAGTGGGAGGACAATAGAACTTGATAAGGTTTATGAACTCTGAGCATAATGATCGAGTAGCGCAGCATCGGAATTGGTTCGGAAGCGGCCACGACGATCATGGCTCCTATGACTACAAAGTGTTTTAGCCATGGAGATCGAAGTACATATTGAACCTTGTAGGTATGGTTTACTTTGTGATCAAATAAATGATTTGTGGACAAAGGATTGATTTTGAACAATGATAAACCAACTACAAGCAAAGAAGTTATGATGGGCCCCGACTCCGTTAAAATGGCCATGCACCATGAAATCCATAATAGATGAATACTTTTTGAAAGTAAATGGATCTATAGACTTAGATGAAATATCTTTGAAGAAGCTCGACTTGTTGAAAAATTGTTTACGACAAAGTTCAAAGAATTGACTACGATAAGATTAGATCTTCCGTAGCAATGCTTATAGTCTATGTGGATTATTCTAGTAATCACTACATATTTCTTTTATGAGATATGCTAGTAGGATGGAAAAATACATTACTTATCAGAAGTATGTATTAAAGGTGTATACAAGATACAACCAAGAGTTTTGCTGGTCCGTGGAATACTAGATAGGTATACGAACTTCAATTGGATGAAGTGAGTATCGCGGAGTTGGAATCTTCACCAGATGAAATAGTCAAAGAGTTTTTGATTTCATCAAGAGACAATGAAGAGCCTTGCATTTGCAAGAAATTAAGTGGGAGCGCTGAGACATATTTATAATACTTTATGTAGGTGACATATAGTTGGTTATAAATAATGTAATTATATACTTGATTAAAAGGTTTCATTGAGAAATTAATTTCAATGAAAGAATATGGATCGAAACATATTTAGTGTCAAGATCTATGAAGATAGATTGAAACACATAATAAGTTTAAGTCAAAGTACATAGAATGGATATTGAAGTAGTTCAATATATAAATATTAAGAAAATGTTCTTGTCATGTTAAGTTTTAACAAGACTTGAATGTATCTGACACTCAATGAGTAAAAACACATGAGTGATTATAGATCACGAATAATATGTACACAATCAGATGTCATGTGCTATAAAGTGTTATGAGCATATACCGGAATGATTCATATGATGTTCATTGAATGACAAGTAAGAATATCCTTGAGTACTTTAGAAGAACTAAGGATATATATATATAGTTTTGTATGAGGAAATGACAAACAAATCGCTGTAAGGTGTTACACCGATATTGGTTTTTTCACATATAAAATATAATTTCAATCTCAAATTAGACTAAGTGTTGTTTAAAAGGTAGCACAATGAGCTAGAAGTTGTTTATGCTAGATTTAGAAGAGTTCTAAATATTGTGACGGATTCTACAAAAGAAGGCAGAGTATGTCATTGTTTTGACAATGACAAAGGATGTTAAGTCAAGAGGTTCTTTGAGAACTTGGTGTAGTTCCGACAGAGTCGGAACTTTGAAGCTATATTGTGTGTGACAATATTAGTGACATATTTCAGACCGCGGAATTAAGGTTCCACCATAAGACTAAACATATTTAATACCGACTCATTTGGAAATGAGTGATGCGTTGAGACGCAAATGAATTACAAAATACATACGTTTCTGAGCGTGTCAGATCCGTTGACTAAAACCTCTCCCGTGAGCAATACATGATAAAGCACCAGAAGTCCAAGGTGTTATATCTTTACAAATGTAAACTAGATTATTGACTCTAGTGCAAGTGGGAGATCGAAGGAGATATGCCCTAGAGGCAATAATAAAGTGGTTATTATTTATATCTTTATGTTTATGATAAATGTTTATATATCATGCTATAATTGTATTAACCGAAACATTAGTACCTGTGTGATATGTAGACAAACAAAGAAGTCCCTAGTATGCCTCTTAAACGAGCTTGTTGATTAATGGATGATTAGTTTCATAATCATGAACATTGGATGTTATTAATAACAAGGTTATATCATTGTATGAATGATATAATGGACACACCCAATTAAGCATAGCATAAGATCACGTCATTGAGTTATTTGCTATAAGCTTTCGATACATAGTTACCTAGTCCTTATGACCATGAGATCATGTAAATCACTTATACCGGAAAGGTACTTTGATTACATCAAACGCCACTGCGTAAATGGGTGGTTATAAAGGTGGGATTAAGTATCCGGAAAGTATGAGTTGAGGCATATGGATCAACGAGTGGGATTTGTCCATCCCGATGACGGATAGATATACTCTGGGCCCTCTCGGTGGAATGTCGTCTAATGTCTTGCAAGCATATGAATAAGTTCATAAGAGACCACATACCATGGTACGAGTAAAGAGTACTTGTCGGGAGACGAGGTTGAACAAGGTATAGAGTGATACCGATGATCAAACCTCGGACAAGTAAAATATCGCGTGACAAAGGGAATTGGTATCGTATGTGAATGGTTCATTCGATCACCGAAGTCATCGTTGAATATGTAGGAGCCATTATGGATCTCCGGATCCCGCTATTGGTTATTGGTCGGAGTGAGTACTCAACCATGTCCGCATAGTTCGCGAACCGTAGGGTGACACACTTAAGGTTTGATGTTGAAATGGTAGAACTTGAATATGGAATGGAGTTCGAATATTTGTTCGGAGTCCCGGATGAGATCCCGGACATCACGAGGAGTTCCGGAATGGTCCGGAGAATAAGATTCATATATAGGAAGTCATATTCCAAGTTTGGAAATGATCCGGTGCATTTATGGCAGGTTCTAGAAGGTTCTAGAAAAGTCCGGAAGAAATCACCATGGAAAGTAGAGTCCCGGAGGGACTCCACCTTGCATGGCCAGCCAACCCTAAAGGGGAGGAGTCCAAGGTGGACTCCTCTAGGGTGGCCGGCCAACCCACCTCAAGGAAAGGTGGGAGTCCCACCTTGGGTAGGACTCCCTCCTTGAGTAGGTTTCCCACATATGGGAGGTTTTAGTGTTGGGGTCTTATTCGAAGACTTGGACTAGAACTCTTGGGGCTTCCACCTATATAATGAGGGGCATAGGAGAGGGGGCTGACCACTTCAAGCCTCAGCCTTGGCCGCACCCCTTAGAGGGCCGGCGCCCAACCCCTCTCTCTCCCCAAAACCCTAGCGGTCTCTCTCCTCCACCACATCCCGCACGCTTAAGCGAAGCTCCGCCGGATTTCTCCACCACCACCGACACCACGCCGTCGTGCTGTCGGATTCAAGAGGAGCTACTACTTCCGCTGCCCGCTGGAACGGGGAGGTGGACGTCGTCTTCATCAACAACCGAACGTGTGACCGAGTACGGAGGTGTTGCCCGTTCGTGGCGCCGGAAGCGATCGTGATCAAGATCTTCTACGCACTTTTGCAAGCGGCAAGTGAACGTCTACCGCAGCAACAAGAGCCTCATCTTGTAGGCTTTGGAATCTCTTCAAGGGTGAGACTCGATACCCCCTCGTTGCTACCGTCTTCTAGATTGCATCTTGGCTTGGATTGCGTGTTCGCGGTAGGAAATTTTTTTGTTTTCTATGCAACGTTATCCTACATTGTCAGCGTCTTGGTGTTTCCTGTGCCTTCTATGCCGTCCTCTGCCGAAGCTTTTGTTGTAGGAGCTTCTGCTGCCGAGGCTTCAAGGGCAAGGTTGGCTGGCTTTTTCTTGGTTTCCCTGTCATGTTTTTCCTCCTTGATTTCTCGTATCGTCAGCTTGGGCGGAGGTTCGACAATTTCTCGTTGTAACCCAAACTTTGCAGCAATCCTTTGAAAATCACGATCACAATTGTCCGAGCGTGAGAAACTTCCATAGACAGTGATGTTCGTCCCGTTGCTCCCAGGCATTTTCAGCTTGAGGTATGCATAGTGCGGCACAGCCATGAACTTGGCATAAGCTGGTCTCCCGAGTAGGGCGTGATACTGTGATTCCCAGTTCACGACTTCAAACTCGATCTTCTCCTTCCTGAAATTGTCGGGTTTGCCGAAGACGACGTTCAGGTACGTTTTGCCAAGAGAGTACGCCGGTGAAGTAGGGAGGATCCCATGGAAGCGGGTGTCTGACTCTTCTAACATTCTCATGGTGATCCCCATACTTTGAATTGTGTCAAGGAATATCGAGGTTGAGTCCACTTCCTCCGTCCATGAAGACTTTGCTCATCTTGAACCCTCCTATCTGTGCTTCGACCACTAGGGCGGCATGTCCCGGTTTTGGTATAGTCATCGGGTGATCTGCTCGGCTGAACGTGATGTTCTGAGACGACCACTCGACATACTCAGGGATGTTCGCCATGACGCTTTCTGCCAGGTTGATTTCTCGGGTGAGCTTCTTCATTTCCCTCCTTGAGACGCCTGTCCTGTGGATCATACTCATCTGCCCACGTGGTGGTGGAAATGCCTCGTTGGGTTGATGAGGTTGAGCTTGCTGGGACTCGGTGTTGTGGTGGGGGTGGTGGTGGTGGCGGTGGAAGCTGTTGCTGGCCTGCTCGCTCGGATGAGTTTATGCATATCGATGAACCGCCGACGGTCTACGAGCAGGTGGCTAGACTTTATTTTACCATCCTTGGAATCGGTATACGAATGCAGGTAGCAGGGGGCGTTGATCTGTTCGGCGTAGGGTAGTTCGGGAGTTCTCTGTTGTCGTGGTTTAAAGTTGCCACGGTTCCCAGAGTTGTTCCGATTACCGTCCTGTCGATCATCTCGCCTGTCATCGTACCGATCATCCTGCCGATCAGAGTAGCCTGCGACCACCAAGTTATTGTCATCGTAGCTGCGGTTCTTCCTTCTCTTGCTGCGATCCCTCCGACCACCCGAGTCATGCTTCGGCTGGTCATCCTCTTCATCGTCGCTGCGCTGTCGTGGCTTTCGAACGTTGTCTTCGCCATCGGCCCAGCTGTTGGTGATTTCCATTAACTTGGTTATGGTTTTCGGCTTCTTGCGCCCAAGTTCTTCTATATAGCTTTCACGTCGGATGCCATCACTAAAGGCGTCGATTGCTCTGTCGACAGATACGTCTTCCGCAGCGTTCAGGTGAATCTCCCGATGTATGCGCGCATCGACTCCTTCTGCTTTTGCTGACAATGCCGTAACTCCTCGATCCCGACGGGCCTTTTGTAGGTTGCTTGGAAGTTGGCGACGAAGGCCTCTACTAGGTCATCCCATGACTTAATGGAACCCTTCGGCAGACCTCTTAGCCAGGCTCGTGCCGAGTCCTTTAGGTAAAGCTGCAGGCACTGCATTGCTGCTATCTGATTCCCTTTTTGCAGAATCACTGTCTGCAAATAATCCTCTATCCAGGATCTCGGCTCCTGCTGCCCATCGTATTTGGCGGCGTCGGTAGGGGTGGGTTTGAACTTCTTAGGTGGCATTGCCTCCCGAATTTTGTAGCTTAAAAAATCGGCTCCCCTAAGCTCGCCGTCGTTTTCCTGGGTCTCATCCGAAGAATCGTTGTCGAATTCCTCTCTGGCGACACGTCGTCGCCTTGCTTTGTCGATTCTACTCTGAGTAATTTCATCTCGAGCGTCTCTTGCGCGGTGCTTTGGGCCGCTGGCCTGCAAGGTGGTCTTCTCCTTCCGTGGAACTAGATTATCTCCTAATATCGCGAGACTTTCTAAGGCACCACGGTGAGCCTGTGCCATGGATCCTTCGGGACGCCTGGTTAATGAGGTATGCTCGCAAGGTTGGCTGTTGCTCCCGCAACGGTTTTTGGCCGTGGCATGCCCGCGGTGTCCGTAGTCATAAAGGACTTGGTCAGGTTTGACGTTATCTCCCTTGCATCATCTTCCGAAAGCCTCGGACATCCTTGATCGATGCTTGCCTCCTCCGTGGGTACTTCGAGAGGCACTTCCCCGCGAGCCCCTTCGTCGTTCGCCTGGATCGGTCCGCGGCAGATAGGCGTCTCTCGAGGGTGGCTTGCTCCTTAGATAGGCGCTCACGATTTTTCTCCAATATGGAGCGGTAAGCATTGAGAGTGCCAACCGTGGTTCCCGCCGGAAGTGGTATGTCGTTAAGCAAGGCTGCCTTGGCTGCTGCCCACTCCTCCTCTGTGATGGTGTGGTCGCTGTTGTTGTCGCTGGCGCTGTTCTCAAAACTAGCTCGTCTGCTGGAACGGGGAGTGCGATCTCCGTCTCCCCTGTTAGCGACGTAAACTTGGAGGGGCGCCACTCTTCAGGTGTCTCCTTGGGTGATGATGTCGATGCTGTCCTCTCATGATGAATAGTAGGCATTGCAGATGAACGACGTGTCGCTCGACCCTAGTCCGTGCCTGGTGTCGCAGTTCATGCAGTAGTACGAGGTTATCTCCGAGGTCGCGGGGTTATCGGATCCGACTGACATGGAGGACGCCGAACGGGGAGTCGAAGGTGCGGATGGAATCGACGGGCTTGTCAGGCCAGCCGAAAGGTCGAGTGACGATGATGCGCTTGGACTCGTCGACCTGGAGATGGGAGATTCCAGCAGCCGAAGAATTCCTTCTGAGTTGACGTTGTAGTGGACGCTTCTAAAGGCCATCTCCATGTTGCCTTGTAGATCGGAGAAAGTCGAGCGAGACGAATCGCTATGTGGGGTGAACTCGTAGGAACCGAAACGAATCGGGCTTCCCAAACGAGGCGATGACAGTGTTGATGAAGCTGCCGATGACATGTCGGATTCAGCCGATGTCCGATCTTGTGCCGACAGGTTTCCCACAGACGGCGCCAATTGTCGAGGGTACTCCTCGCCAATGCCCTCCGATACGGGCTTAGGGTTGATGGAATCCTGCAAGCTGACACGAGACATCGGTTCACAGACAAGCGGGGAGAGCGATTTACCCAGGTTCGGGGCCCTCGATGAGGTAAAACCCTTACGTCATGCCTGTCTGTTCTTGATTATGATGATAATGGGTTACAATGGGGTGCCGAATAGTTCGGCTGAGATCTCGTCGAGATGGCTATTGCTAAGGTGACCTAGCTCTAAACTTCTTCTGGCTAAGATTGCTAAGATTGATTGTGTCCCTCGGCAGCCCCTCTCCTGGCCTTTATATAGGAGGCCAGGTCTCAAGAGTCCTAACCGAGTACGACTAGGTTTACAGTACTTTTAGATCTAATCTTTCCTTGTTCGGGTGCTTCCTTATCTTGCTCGCCAAGGATTCCTCTGGTGCGCCGTCCAGGTGGCCCATCTCGCCTTCGGGTGTCTTCATGGGCCTCCAATTAGTCAATATAGGATAGGACAATGTCGGTTAGACGAAGGGTAGTGCCCACATCAACTGTGGCTTATTCTTGCTCTGGCAAATACACAAGTGTGTGTAAGTCTTGTTGTTGCTGTCCAAAGCTCATTGGACAAGATCCTATTGCTAGTAAGCAATGATTCATGTGATTGTTGCCTCCCAGTGATGCTATTATCCTGTTCAAGCATGGTTTACTGTATATTTATGCTTGAATGAATTATTTATGGATGAACTGCTTATGCAGTGTTGAGTAAATGCCTTGTTGTGCTTGATTTAGCATTTCCATGAATTAATTTGGAAATGATACAAGTCTGAATCCATATCTGGATAGTGATGGCTTATATACTTGGTTAAATGGATGGATTTATGTTTGATGTGACCTCTGTACCTTGGCTATAGATTGGTTGCTCACACAATTGGCTAATCCTTGTTGGCTACTCATCTCTGCTTGCATAATAGGACATCATACATGCTATGATTACCATTATGCTTGCATGTGAAGAATACTTTGGTTTCTCTAATGGTTTAGTAGCTAGGGTTTCACTAGGTTGTCTTTGGTAGCTTTTATAAACTGTAAATCTTCTACTGGTGCTTTCTGTGCATGTGTGCTTGCTTGTGTGCACTTCTGTGCATCTATTCTTGTTCATATGCACAAAAATAGTATCTGGATGGTTTAGGTTCTATTGGCTCCCTTTTTCTGCCAGTGATCCTTGGTTATTACCAAGTGATGATCATCCCCTTGAGCATCTTCTCAAATCATGACCTGTGTCATGCATGAATGATGGATTGGATCCACTGGATTCTCTCCAGGAACTTGGTATACCTGGTTCCAGCTCCTAGATAGTTAAGCTTGACTGGTGTTGAGCAGTTGCTTGAGGGTTTTGTGACTTGTCCTTCTCTTCCCAGCTCCTGATGGTCTTGTTCATGTTCCCATGGCTTCTGTTGGGTTTTGGTTGGTTGGATTTGGATGTATAAATGGTTTCAGTTGGTGCTTGTGTTGTTCTTGAGTACGAAGTGGATGAACTCTTGCTGTTCTATGGCTGTTGCTTGCTGCAATGGTTATCTGGTCGACTGATGCATGGTTTCTAGGGTTTCTACCCTATTTATCCCTGTTGTGCTTCTTCTCTGGCTGTGACACACAACCCTGGCTTGGCTGGTGACTCAGCTGTGGTGTTGTGCTGTTGCTGCACGACATCTTCATGAGCTGTGAAGCCCTTTGGTGAAACTTGAGCCCTCTGTGCATGCCCAGGGTTGGTCTGCTTCATCTTATCCTTGTGTTGTCCAAGTTTTGGACCAACACAAGTGTCAGTGGCACTTGGTTCACCCCTGGCTGGTTACTGACTTGCTATTTAACCCCCCTATGTAGTTTTCTCTGTATTCTGAAGGTTTTGAGGATGAAATGATCTAGGAAGCAATTCTTCCAAGACATTAGTGTAGGATTTTAGTTTAGGATCAAATGATGTAATCTTCTTTTTATTTTATTTAGTTATTCATTCAATTATTGTAATAAGAATATTGTAAAGACATTGTATGTGTGTATCTAAATCAATAAAGCTCAAATTTCCTTATGAGCTCAATTTGTATATGTATCATTTACTTATGAATGATTGATGTATTTATATTTCAATTTGAAATTCAAAGTGAATTGAATTTATGAAATGTGTTTGAATTATAAATTCATAATTCATATTCTATATTGTTTATCTTTTATTCTTTGAGTTTTAAATTCAATTTGACTTGGCAAATGAAATCAACTCCCAAAATCAACAAGATACAAAAGGGATCATGTCGAAATTTCTTAATCTCCCAATGATTAACCCTAACTGCATCTAAGAGAGAACCTCGATCCCTCTTAGGTTTAGTTGCAATAAGGCGCGAAAATTTCCCTCGTTTTGCGATGAAATGCACACCCCATTTCTAAATCTACCCTTCGATGTTCCTATGTTCTGGGTTATTACAGCCTCTCCCCCTTAACAGAAACTTCGTCCCGAAGTTAAGATTGAGGTACCTGAATAGCTCGGGGTAGGATTTTCTAAGATCGTACTCCTTCTCCCAAGTTGCTTCCCGTTCAGGATGGTGCTGCCATTGAATCTTGCAGTATTTGATGGCTCTATTCCTCAGCTTCTTCCAATCCACTTCCAATATCTTCTCCGATCTTTCGACATATGTTAGGTATGATTGCAGTTCTAATTCCTCATGTGACATTGGATCATCCGGTGCTTTTAAACATTTTCTGAGTTGAGACACATGAAATACATTGTGAATCAAACTCAACTGCTTAGGTAGTTCTAGCTCAAATGTTGTTCCTCTGTTCTGACTAAGTATCTTGAATGGTCCTATATAGCGAGGACTTAACTTTCCTTTTACTCCGAATCTTTTGAGTCCTTTCAATGGGCTAACCTTCAAATAAACCATGTCTCCCACCTTGGGTTCCCATGCTCTTCTCTTCTGGTCGGCATAACTCTTCTATCGACTATGAGCTATCTTAAGTCTATCCCTGATAACCTCGATGACTCCTTGTTTCTCCTTGATGTAATCCGGTGCAAACTCCTTGTTTTCTCCCGTCTTGAACCAACAGATTGGAGATCTGCACTTTCTTCCGTATAATGCTTCATACGGTGCCATTTGAATGCTACTTTGATAACTATTGTTGTATGAAAACTCTGCTAATGGTAGATGGTCTTCCCATGATCCTCCAAAGTTTAACACACAAGCCCTAAGCATATCTTCAAGTATTTGATTGGTTCTTTCCGTCTGTCCTCCGGTTTGTGGGTGATAATCTATGCTGAAATCTAACTTGGATCCCAGAGCTTCTTGGGGTTGTTTCCAAAATGCTGACGTGAAGATCGAACCTTGATCCGAGACTATCTTCTTTGGTACTCCATGCTTGCTAACTATTTCCTTGACATATATATCCACAAGCTTCTCAGAAGTGTCCTTCTGATTCACCGCTAGAAAATGAGCACTTTTGGTAAGTCTATCCACAATTACCCATATCATATCCTTCTTTTTACTGGTCATTGGTAAACCAGTAACAAAATCCATTCCGATTTCATCCCATTTCCATTCCGGAATATCCAAAGGTTTAAGTAGTCTTGCAGGACTCTGATGTTCTACTTTGACTAGTTGACATGTGTGACATTCCGAGACATACTTAGCTATTTCTCTTTTAAGTAGTCCAGCAGGACTCTGATGTTCTGCTTTGACTCATTGACATGTGTGACATTCTGAGACATGCTTAGCTATTTCTCTTTTCATATTATTCCACCAGAACATCTCTTTCAAGTCCATGTACATCTTGGTACTTCCTGGATGTATTGAGTAAGGTGTTTCATGTGCTTCTTTTAGTATGGTTGCCTTTACTTCCGGATCATCTGGTATACATATCCGCTTGTGAAAGTATAAGGAATCAAACTCTCCAACATGGAATTCAGATGGTTTCCTTCCTCGATTCTCTTGAGTTCTTCTTGGATGAATGGGTTATCTCCTTGCTTTCAGATGATCTCGTATTTCAAATCTGAGTACATCTCATCCATGATCCTCAATGTTGCTACACTCCCTATTGTATCACCTTGAATGAGCAAGATCTGAGCTTCTTCTAACTCTTTCCGAAGTTCATTTGGAATCTCCCATTCCGTAGGTTGATTGTCGGTACTTTTTCTGCTTAAAGCATCTGCTACTACATTAGCTTTACCTGGTGTATAGTTGATCGTCAGTTCATAATCCTTAATCAACTCCAACCATCTCTTCTGTCTCATATTCAATTCCTTTTGAGTGAAGAAATACTTCAGACTCTTATGATCTGTGTATAGCTCACACTTGGATCCATAAAGAAATTGTCTCCAACTCTTTAAATCATACACGACTGCCACCAATTCTAAGTCATGTACTGGATAGTTATGTTCATGTGGTTTCAATTGCCTTGATCCATAAGCTATTACCTTACGGTCTTGCATTAGAACACATCCAAGTCCATTCTTGGAAGCGTCACAATACACCATGTAATCCTTTCCAGGTTCTGGAATTGCTAACACGGGTGTTGTGGTTAACTTTTCCTTGAGTTTCTGGAAACTCGCTTCACATTCCTCAATCCACACAAATGTAGTATTTTTCATGAGTAACTTTGTCATCGGTCGTGCAATCTTTGAAAATCCCTCGATCCATTCCAAGAAATCCTCTTATCTCCTTTGCATTCTTTGGTGAATTCCACTCTAATACTGATTGAACCTTGCTTGGATTTACAGCTATCCCTTCTTTGGTTATGACATGTCCAAGAAATTCGGCACTATCCAACCAAAATTTGCACTTACTAAACTTGGCATACAGTTGATGTTCTCTCAGGATCTGCAAAACTATCTTCAAATTCTTTGCATGTTCCTCTTTATCCTTGGAATATATCAGAATATCGTCGATGAAGACTATCACAAACTTCTCCAAGTACTTCATGAATATCTTGTTCATCAAATTCATGAAAACAGCTGGTGCATTTGTTAGTCTAAATGGTACAATCAAGTATTCATGGTGTCCATATCTTGATACAAAAGCTGTTTTTGGAACATCTTCCTTCTTAATCTTGATTTGATGGTATCCTGACCTCAAATCGATCTTCGAGAAGACTCCTGCTCCTTGAAATTGATCAAAAAGATCTTGGATTCTGGGTAAAGGATACTTGTTCTTGATTGTCACATTGTTGAGATTTCGGTAATCTCCACACATTCTCTTGCCTTCATCTCTTTTATCCACAAAAATGACTGGTGTACCCCATGGTGACACACTTTCTTGGATAAATCCCTTATGTTCTAGTTCATCAATCTGAGCTTTCAACTCTACTAACTCCTTTGGTCCCATCTTGTAAGGTGGTTGATCTATTGGTGCGGTGCCTGGAATTAGAGCAATGGTGAATTCTATCTCTCTATCGGGTGGCATACCCGGTAGTTCCTTGGGAAAGACATCTTGAAACTCATTTACTACAGGAATTTCCTCAATTTTCACCTCCTTCAAACTATTAAGCTCCAATCCTATCTCCAATTGGGTATACTTGTCTCCCTGAAACACTATCTGTCCACCAATGGAATTGCGGAGTGATACTGTTTTGTCTCCACAGTTGATCACTGCTTCATTCTCCGTTAACCAATCCATCCCTAGGATGACTAATACATCTTTCATGGGAATGATGAAAAGGTCCGCGAAATAAACACAGTCACATATGGTCATGACATGTGCCTCTTTCACGTGGGTTACTGAGATCGTCCCCCCCGCAGATAAGACATTTCTGGGATTTTCTAGCTTAGAACATCTAATCCTGTATTTTTCCACAAACTCCCGTGCAAGAAATGATGTAGTGGCTCCCGTATCAAATAATACTTTTCCAGGATGAGTAAGAATGCTGAGCGTACCTAGGACTGCTTGATCCGACTCTCCAGCTTGTTCCAAAGGTTGTGCAGTTCAGCTTTCCATACGGTTTGCCCTTCTTGGTGGTGTTGTTGTTGTTGTTGTTGTTGTTGTTGTTGTTGTTGTTGCAATTGTTGTTGTTGCTGTAGTTTCCACCTCCAACTCATCCTCCTCCTGAGTTCTGTCCACTCCACGATGCCTTGTTTGGACACTCGGGCTTAATGTGTCCATCCTTCCCGCAACCGTAGCATATGATCATGGGCTTCTGACTGTCCTTCTGCACATGTCCTCTCTGCCCACAGCTATGACATATGATCTGGTTTCTTGGGTTCTGGTTCTGGCCTCCATGGTTATACTGATTACCGGTAGGTCGGTACCGTGGTTTGAAACTCCGGTCTGGTGTTGCCTTCGTAATTGGATATTTCCTTGGCTCGATGCGAGCCCTCTTCCTCCTATCCTCTTGTACTTTCTTGTAATCATCCTCGAAAGTGATTGCCGCGTCAATCAGTTCCTAGAATTCCGCCGTCCGTGCCAACATCAGTTGCATCTTCATGTATGGATTCATTCCTTTCATGAACATTTTCTTCCTCTTCTCATCCGAATCCACCTCCTCAGGTGCATACCTCGACAGTCTATTGAAATCACGAACATACTACATGATTGGTGCAGTGTTCTGATGTAATTCATCAAACTCCCTCTTCTTTAACTCCACCACACTCTCTGGAACATCAGCATCACGGAACTTCTTCTTGAATTCCTCCCAGGTGAACAACTTTTCTGGAGGATGTACGGCGACAACATTCTCCCACCATGATGCTGCTGGTCCTGACAACAGATAGGTGGCATACCTGATCTTCTCCTCATCGTTGCATCCAACGGTTCTTAGCTTCCTTTCGGTGTCCATCAGCCAATCTTCTGCATCCATTGGTTCTGGAGTTGACGCAAAAGGTAGTGGTCTTGCATTTTGAAAGTCTGATAGGGTTACACCTCTGCCTTTATTGCCCCTGTCATTGAGGACATGAGCAAAGAAATCTTACATGTTCTTGCTCTGACTTTCCTGATATCTTCTCCTATCTTCCTCCATGGATCGCATGTATTGCTGAAAATCTGGATGCATCATAGGATGTGGTGGTGGTGGTGCATTCTCCATTCTGGCTGCTGCATCTGCTTCTTCTTTTTTCCTTAGCCTCCCGCTCTTTTCTTGCCTCTTCGGTTTCGACTAACGCCATTCCCCCTAGTCCTGTAACAAAGAGCTTTTACTCATAATTACACCATGCAAATGTTTTATGAGCTCAACACATTGCCCAGTATTAGTCTCACAATGAAATCAAGAAGCAAATCCAAAGCAAACATTTATTATGTATATACACCGTATATAACATAACAGTACACACATATATTACATGTGGTATATATAACCACTTATTTGGCTCAAAGCCCAAGCCAACGGATTTTTTTTTAAAAAAATACGTCCTATTACAATACCAGCTATACTACATTGGTCCTTCCTCGAGCACTACTCCTCATCGTCGTTGTTCGCCTCCGCATACATACCTGGAGTCCATCCCGTACAGTGGTTGGTCTTCCGAACACCGTCCGGAACATAAGTCCTTCCAGTTGGGATGTAATCCGAGTCGGATGAACTGTCGAGACAGAGATCGGTCATGCCGAAATAGCTAGACAGTGACTCGTATGTATCCCCAGTAGGATACCCACCTTCCTCATTTGCCATCCATGAAGGGTTTTTGTCCACTTGCCCCCTCTTCTTCTTCTTCTTCACTCCAGAACTTTCACCTACCTCATATTGAGATGTTTTTAAGATTCCCATCTCCAAATCAAGAGAAATGGAGTTGGTACCTTTCTCTTCCTGCCCATGGTCTTGGTTAATATTCTGGTTAACCTCGCCTCCTTCGTCGTGTGTATCACATGTGATGGGTTCGTCTTCATCTCCGAAGGGTTCTCCGAAACGCCAACCAGTCGAGTTCTCGATTGGTGATTCTGAACAAGCTACGTTTCCCGAAGCATATCCCCCATATCCTGCATCATATGACATTGACACATGTGGATAATGTGGAACGAAGTTGGGTGTGAGTGGTTCTGACTTCGGCAACTGGTCACTCAAATCTACACAGTTGTGTAGGCTGAAGTAAGGTGTAGAGTGTTGAGGTTGTGCCCTAAGATCATGCATTCGAGCCTGGACTTTGTCAGGGTCCGTGAACTCATCAAGCATATGGGTGACTTCTTCCACCATCTTCATGTGAAGTAGATACATGGAAGTCAATAAAGACTTACAGCTGTCCATGTGTTGGGCTGCTACTTCAGGATGTTTGTGTGCCATCAGTAGATGGTTCAAAGAAGGATCCTCATCTTCCTCGGCATGAGGCACATGGGAATATGGTGAACACAAAAGCTCTACGGATTTGTGCTGTCTGATTTCGAGAATTGCCTTGAAAATACCCATATGGTACGCCGTGGTGAGTGTTTTAGCTTCTCCATATGGCATGATTCGACTCATCAGCAGTGTGTCAGGAAGTTGTACGGAGACTCTGCACTTGGCAATGATCTCTCCATCATAGTAGATCTATTTGAGAACCGGAATTCTAGTCTCACAATGGAGTTCCTTCAGCATCCCACGCAGGAGATCTATCAAACTTCCATCGTAATCACCAAGCCAACCTTCGACCTTCCTTAAAGTCCTCTTCGGAAAAGTATATGCCATTTTAGCTGTATACAAGAGTAGAATATTAGTAGTGGTAACATAGTAATGATGTGATAATGACATCGTGATAATGTAGTGAGGATATAGTGATGATGCATCATAAAATTTATAGTAAAGAATTATCGCACTAAAAGATATGATTTTGCTATTCACAATTGAATAAACACCATATTTCTAGAGAATTCTTTACTATTCCTACTTGACACCTACAGGTTTCTCCCTTTACTAGGTTTTTCCAACCTAAGGTCGCAACATTTGATCTGATAACAGCTGCGGTGGCCCAGCATACCACTGCATGTTGTAGTATACAAGTCGTTGATACGATCTTCATGAAGGGACTTCTTCACAAATATCACATCCCTCAAAGTGGTACAACAGAAACATTGCATGTCATAACACTCAAGATTATATTACAATCACAGACTTAACAAGTTGGTATTCTCACAGGTCCGATGAGAACACCCTAAGATACTACTTAAGTTTCATTACAAACCAGCATAAATAGTAAACTGAGCTCAGCAACTTATTTAGGTAAGCTTCTACACTGCTCGGCTCTATGATATTAGAGTAAGACGCTACTCCTCCGCCTCATTGTTGTCGGGCCCGTAGACTATTCCATAGTCCACGCCTTCCACTCCTCCGAACAGATCAGGTTCTTCATAGACCAGCTCGTAGTCGCCTTCCGGTGCTCCGTCAATGGCCTCCACTTCATTCTCACAGTCTAGCAAGGGTGTCGATAGAAAGTCAGTACATAGGTACTCAGCAAGCTCAAAAGGGAAAATGTGTTTGATGCACTAGTTACGACCATTGATTAGAAAATCTCAGGTCAATGCATGTTTCGCAAACATTTCTTCAAAAGGTTTATTTTATTCAGAAAACTATGCCTGCCAGTCTTCACAGGTTGAACAGAACTTCATGGAGTTCCTTTCCTGCCGCGTTCGTAGTTCCCTTCCCGGAACAAGGAGTGACTGCCACAATTTGATACCCTCTGCAGAGGTGCATTACTTTTCCCATAAGAGAACTTAACCTTGATACCAACCGAGACGCGTTTCTTGTCCACACTTCCTTGGTGTGGGGCCAGGTGTAAGATCCAAGCCAATCACTGCCTTCTCCGCGACCTTGCATAGCCACCCTTTTGTCCATCCGTACACTTCCGGTAGACATCTCCCGATCATACGGCTTTACCCCCGGTGTACTACGGACAATCCCTCATAGACGATAGAGCCTGTCATCCACATGGATGGGGATTTTAAAGGATTTCCCAACCTACTGCAGTGTTATCTCCAACACCTAGCCAGGCTCCACCAGGTTCGTTGATATGCAAGAGGGAAAGATACAGCTGACTTCCCAAGAGTCATTATAGATCTTATGGTTAACGCGAATTGTACGGCGCTAGAATCACTAGACAACATTGGTGATTAGTCCAAGATTTATAGAACCCTTGCAATGGAACCTCCACCATATCAACACATACCATGGTTCCATTGCCCAGCGCATAGTCATATTCATAATTGGAAAAGTAACATTTTTCTTTTCAATGCAGGAATGATAAGTATAGTACTTTTGCGGTAAATTGATAGAAAATAATCAAGGTGACATGAGCAAGAGTGAACTTGCCTGGTGACTGCGAGATAATGCAATTCGAAGTGTTGGATTGAACCTGAACCTCGGGTTCTGTAGAGAAGCATCATTGTCCGGTAAAGACAATGTTATGAGATCCAAATGATGCATGAATGGATGTATTATTTCATGTTGAATCCCTTACCCCGACATGGTTATTACAAATTTAGGGTTGAGTTAAGGATTGGTGCCTTTGGCGGCACTTTATAATTCTTTAAGTACTTTAACATGGTTTTCTTTTCTAATAAGAAAATAATGAAATATAGTTGATATTTTCCTTAGGAAAATATTTAATTCAAAATAAGGAATTTAAAAATAGAATTTTCCTCATTTTGGAATTATTCATGGATTTGGAATTATTAAGATATTTCCATTTTTGGAAAATCTTAATATTTAAAAGAAATGACTTGGAATAATAGAATTCCCTTTGAAATTATTTGAATTCATTTTTTTTGAATTTTCCTTGATTTTTAAATCCAAGGAAAATTAAAATTAAAAATTAAAGTTTAACTTTGTATTCAAAAATTTTAAAATTACAAAATTGTATAACATATTTCCATTTCTTATTTTATTCTGGTTAAGAATAAATTTTTATTCATTAATCCTATTTTCTTGGATTTTTTGAGGTATTTTCCATTTATTTTTATTTTGTAGAATTCAAGAGTTGTTTCAAAAACTGAAAAGACTAAAATACCCCTGGCCCAATTGGGCCAGCCCACCGTTTAGGCCCATCTGGACAGCGCACCAGGGCCAGTCCAAAACGACTCGGTGGCACCGAGTCACTCGGCCCACCCTCGCTCGCTCGCCCACCTCTTCGCTCGCGAACCCTAACCCTAGGCTATTCGGTGGCGACCGCGTCGCCACCATGGTCACCGCCGTGCTCCAGCCAACTCCAGCCGAACCAAGGCTCGCCGTGGTGCTCGCCGATGTAACTCGCGATGGCGCATCTGCTCGTCCGTAGTTTCGTCGATCTCGTCCTTGACGGTGCGCATGCGTGTGCGGTGCTCGCAGACACCGACGGATCTGTGGCGATCTCCGCCGATCTGCGCTTCCTCGCCGTTCTTGGTGGTTCGCCGCCTTCCCTAGTGGTGTGCGTGGCCTGGCACGGGCCTGGCCGCGGTTTGGCGCCGCCGTGGCTGGCCCGTGCCACCGTGCCGCCATTACTGCCGCCCGTCCTCACCAGGTAACCCCTTCTGCTTCTTCTACCTCCTCTGCCTACCTCTTCTGCTCCTTCTACCTCTACTTGATCTATGCATGCTGCTATCCAGCGTAAGCTGCTGCTAAGCTTGATATGCTACCATGCTTGCCATGCTACTGCTTGTGCTGTTGTTCTTGCTGTTCATGCCATGCTGCTGTGCTGCTGCGCATGCTATGCTCTACTCCTAAGCTTGTTGATGCTATATCTATGCCTACTGGCTCACTGTGCTGTGCTCAATCTCTGTGTGCATGACTCTGTGTTGTGCAATTGCTTACTGTCTCATGTTCATCTGTCTACTGGCTTGTTCCTATGCTCATTGACTTGCTCATAGGCTTACTGGTTAATTCACAGGCTTATTAGACTAGTGATTGACCTAGGTTTGCACTACTGACACTTGTGGTGTCAGTGATGCTCACCCATGGCTTGTATAGGTTTCAGTTGATCCAATCCTTGGATTACTGCATGCTTATGATGCTCTGCTATGTCTTGGCTTGATCTAATTGATCCATTTGATCAATTAAATGCTAGTAGCTAGTTACTGGCTTACTCTTTGGCTATTTGAAGAAATTATCAGCTACTACTGTGGCTTATTCTTGCTTTGACAAATACACAAGTGTGTGTAAGTGTTGTTGTTGCTGTCCAAAGCTCATTGGACAAGATCCTATTGCTAGTAAGCAATGATTCATGTGATTGTTGCCTCTCAGTGATGCTATTATCCTGTTCAAGCATGGTTTACTGTATATTTGTGCTTGAATGAATTATTTATGGATGAACTGCTTATGCAGTGTTGATTAAATGCCTTGATGTGCATGATTTAGCATTTCCATGAATTAATTTGGAAATGATACAAGTCTGAACCCATTTCTGGATAGTGATGGCTTATATACTTGGTTAAATGGATGGATTTATGTTTGATGTGACCTCTATACATTGGCTATAGATTGGTTGCTCACACAATTGGCTAATCCTTGTTGGCTACTCATCTCTGCTTGCATAATAGGACATCATACATGCCATGAATACCATTATGCTTGCCTGTGAAGAATACTTGGGTTTCTCTAATGGTTTAGTATCTAGGGTTTCACTGGGTGGTCTTTGGTAGCTTTTATAACATGTAAATCGTCTACTGTGCTTTCTGTGCATGTGTGCTTGCTTGTGTGCACTTCTGCGCATCTATTCTTGTTCATATGCACAAAAATAGTATCTGGATGGTTTAGGTTCTATTGGCTCCCTTTTTCTTCCAGTAATCCTTGGTTATGACCAAGTGATGATCATCCCCTTGAGCATCTTCTCAAATCATGACCTGTGTCATGTATGAATGATGGATTGGATACACTGGATCCTCTCCAGGAACTTGGTATACCTGGTTCCAGCTCCTAGATAGTTAAGCTTGACTAGTGTTGAGCAGTTGCTTAAGGGTTTTGTGACTTGTCCTTCTCCTCCTAGCTCCTGATGGTCTTGTTCATGTTCCCATGGATTCTGTTGGGTTTTTGTTGGTTGGATTCGGATGTATAAATTGTTTCTGTTGGTTCTTGTGTTGTTCTTGTGCAAGAACTGGATGAACTCTTGCTGTTCTATGGCAGTTGCTTGCTACAATGGTTATCTGGTCGACTGATGCATGGTTTCTAGGGTTTCTACCCTATTTATCCCTGATGTGCTTCTTCTCTGGCTGTGACACACAGCCCTGGCTTGGCTGGTGACTCAGCTGTGGTGTTGTGCTGTTGCTGCACAGCATCTTCATGAGCTGTGAAGCCCTTTGGTGAAACTTGAGCCCTTTGTGCATGCCCAGGGTTGGTCTGCTTCATCTTATCCTTTTGCTGTCCAAGTTTTGGACCAACACAAGTGTCAGTGACACTTGGTTCACCCCTGGCTGGTTACTGACTTGCTATTTAACCCCCCTGTGTAGTTTTCTCTGTATTTTGTAGGTTTTGAGGATGAAATGATCTAGGAAGCAATTCTTCTAAGACATTAGGGTAGGATTTTAGGATCAAATGATGTAATCTTCTTTTTATTTTATTTACTTATTCATTCAATTCTTGTAATAAGAATATTGTAAAGACATTGTATGTGTGTATCTAAATACATAAAGCTAAAATTTTCCTTATGAGCTCAATTTGTATATGTATCATTTACTTATGAATGATTGATGTATTTATATTTCAATTTTAAATTCAAAGTGAATTGAATTTATGAAATGTGTTTGAATTATGAAATGTATTTGAATTATAAATTCATAATTCATATTCTATATTGTTTATCTTTTATTATTTGAGTTTTAAATTCAATCTGACTTGGCAAATGAAATCAACTCCCAAAATCACAAGACACAAAGGAGATCATGTCGAAATTTCTTAATCTCCCAATGTTTAACCCTAACTGCATCTGAGAGAGAACCTCGATCCCTCTTAGGTTTAGTTGCAATAAGGCGCGAAAAATTCCCTCATTTTGCGATGAAATGCACATCCCATTTCTAAATCTACCCTTCGATGTTCCTATGTTCTGGGTTATTACACCCTAGACCTACCCTAGGCGCGGGCCAGGACCAGGCCGCGCCTAGGGGTGGTTTGGTCGCCCTGTTGCGCCTCTTTGACCCCCCTTCGGACTTCGCCTTCGTTTCGGTAAAATATTGACTTCGGCTTTTGTTTCGTCCAATTCCGAGAATATTTCATCTACAACTTTTCTGAAATACAAAAACAGCAGAAAACAGGGAACTGGCACTGTGGCATCTTGTCAGTAGGTTAGTGCCGGAAAATGCATAAAAATGCCACGAAGTGTAAATATAACATATAGCAATTGGTGTAAAACAAGCATGGATCATCAAAAACTATAGATACGTTTGAGACGTATCACTTCGTCGAGGCTTGGTCCGGCATGACCAGTGACATGGTTGTGGTGGAGGGAGTGAGCGCCGCTGTGGTCTTCCTCAAATCCACCAGCGTATCCTCCTGTCTTGCGGCTATGTGACACAACGTCACGGTGAGCTTCGCCAAGCTCTCGTGGATGGCGCTCAAGGCCGCCTCCGTCATTGTCGTTGCCCCGACCATCGCTTCAGCACGACAGATCGGATGGGGATTTTTTTTGTGGGGATTTTTTTGTAGGGATAACCAAGCTCTGATATCAAGTGTAATATCACATGGCCTCCGGTGAGAACCATTGCGTGAGATGGATACGAAGTTGCTTGTGGAGAGCAACAACATCTTGAGGAAAAAGATCAGAGGAGAGTAGACAGCGGAAGGAGGAGACCCTGACGGGTTCATTTTCTTTTCTGTTATGTTCTGTTTTGATCGATGCCTCATCCAGTTGTGCACTACTGCTTTTGAAGCCGCTAGCCCAGTCATTGGTTTCATGTGCGGTTGAATCACGGCCCATGGACACCAAGCCCAGCAAGGTCTAAGCAGGGACATGACATGAGCTAGCGGACGACCCGCGTCAGCTTCGGTCGAGACGGACATAGGGGCTGACTGAGCTGCGCAAGTCCAACACACATCCATCCTTGCAGGCAGCTATAGCTCCAACGGAGCTCGGCGATCGACGGACGAGCACATGTCACGGGTGCGCAGCTGTGCATAGATGGAGACTTCTGTGTGCGTCCTTGTTTCTCAGGCCATCTCTAACGGGGCAACATAAACGGACGCTGAGTGACTGTTTGCGACCGCGCGGTCGAAAAATGCGTCTGGAACCATGCCCAACGGTCCGACACATAGTGACCGGATGTCCGCGGGGAAGCAAACGCGGCCCAAACATGCACCTCGGATGCGTCTCCGCGGACGTTGCGCGGTCGCGCCGAGCGTCCTCCTTTTCTTACCCAGTCCCGCACGTTAGGGACATCGAAATCGACCGCGTGGATTTGCTTCCTCTTCCCCTTCTTTGCTACCCTAGTGCGACGTCACCACCCCAACACCACCCTGCCGCACCGCCGTAGTACACGCCGTCTGCTCGGGCCTCGCCGCGCCGGAGAACATGATCGAAGTCGGGGTAGGTTATGGGTTGCATTTGTCGCGTCTTTGGGGGCCAAACATCTGTCGGTTGCGCCGGCTGGCCTCGCTGCCCAGGACCTGTTCAGTCCATTGCGTCAGTAGGTTTCTTACTCATTTTTTGGGCGCAATTGTGGGCGACAATTGATCCGCAGTTGCTATCCACGCATATGGACATGTGGAAGATGCTCGACAAGTTGTGCGCTGAGGTCATTGACTCCTCTTCCGACGACGAGTCCGATTACACGACGCAGTACATAGCTTCTGCTACGGCCTCCATCCTCCACGAGCATAATGCCAGCCAGATGTTGGTGCACTGGGGCTCTGTGAAGGGCCGCTCAAAAAACCGGCCACACAACAGAGTGGAAGGTCACCACCGACTCTACAAGGACTACTTCGACCACATCGCGCCGATGTTCACGGAAAAAGTGTTCCGACGCCAGTACAGGATGTCAAGGGACCTGTTCATGGTCATTCTACGGGGCATCAAAGACTATGACCCGTACTTCCAATGTAGGCCCGATGCAACAGGTGCGCTAGGCTTCACCTCCTACCAAAAATGTTCCGCAACAATTTGCATGCTATTCTATGGAATGGTTGTTGATATATTTGATGAGTATCTTCGAATGAGTGAAAGCACCTGCCCTGAGTCCATGTACCGGTTTTTCCGAGCCATGATTGCCATGTTCGGAGAATATTACTTGAGGGAGCCAACGGTTGAGGATACAAGGCGGTTGTTGTCTATCAACGAGTCTAGAGAGTTCCCAGGCATGATTGACAACATAGATTGCATGCACAGGGAGTGGAAGAACTATCCATTTGGATGCCAGGGTCAGTACAGCAGCCATGCAGAGGGATATACTGTCATTCTTGAAGCAATGATATCTCAAGATTTATGGGTTTATAATTCATTCTTTCGCATGGTCAGTTCCAACAATGACATCAATGTGTTACACCGATCACCGGTTTTCAACAGGCTTACGCAAGACAAAGCTCCTCAGGTGAGCTACGAGATCAATGGAAGTGAATATGACAAGCCATATTATCTTTCTGATGGCATCTATCCTAACCGGGTCACACTGGTGAAGACTGTCCGTAATTCAAACGCGGAAAAACAAAGAGGTTTGCCAAGATGCAAGATGCTTGCAAGAAAGATGTGGAGTGGGGATTTGGTGTGCTCCAATCTCGGTGGAAAATTGTCCGTCACCCGGTAAGAACATGATCACTGAATACCATGCATGAGGTGATAACATGTTACCTGATCATCCACAACATGATCGTTGAGAACGAGCGTCTTGATGGCCACAATGAGCACAAATGGGATTTCCAGGTTGAGCTGGTTGCGCCAATCCCTAGGGCATCATCTTGGTAGCAGTACTGCATATGAATGTTGAAGTCACTGACGAGAACATGTCCAAACGACTACATATGGATCTGATTGAGCATTAGTGGGCATCGAATGGCCATGAAGACATTGCGTAGTGCTCAATATCACCTTATTTTCATGCAGACCTTAAATTTTTTGGATGTAATAACTGACGTGGGCATTACCCTTCGGGTAACCGTTATTGCCCTATCCTATACGACCCAACTGGAGGCCCGTGAAGACACTCGATGGCAAGATGGACTACTACGTCGGTGCCGAAGAAGATTCCTTGAAGAATGATGACGCGTGAAGCACACGTCCGTTGGGAACCCCAAGAGGAAGGTGTGATGCGTACAGCAGCAAGTTTTCCCTCAGTAAGAATCCAAGGTTATCGAACCAGTAGGAGATGAAGGCCACGTGAAGGTTGTTGGTGGAGGAGTGTAGTGCGGCGCAACACCAGGGATTCCGGCGCCAACGTTGAACCTGCACAACACAATCAAAATACTTTGCCCCAACTTAACAGTGAGGTTGCCAGTCTCACCGGCTTGCTGTAAACAAAGGATTAAACGTATGGTGTGGAGAATGATGTTTGTTTGCAAAGAACAGCAGAGAACAATGATTGCAGTAGATTGTATTTCAGATGTAAAAGAATGGACCGGGGTCCACAGTTCACTAGTGGTGTCTCTCCAATAAGATAAATAACATGTTGGGTGAACAAATTACAGTTGGGCAATTGACAAATAGAGAGGGCATAACAATGCACATACATATCATGTTGACTAATATGAGATTTACTTAGGGCATTACGACAAAGAACATAGACCGCTATCCAGCATGCATCTATGCCTAAAAAGTCCACCTTCGGGTTAGCATCCGCACCCCTTCCAGTATTAAGTTGCAAACAACAGACAATTGCATTAAGTATTGTGCGTAATGTAAACAATATAAATATCCTTAGACAAAACATTGTTGTTTTATCCTTAGTGGCAACAACACATCCATAACCTTAGAACTTTCTGTCACTGTCCCAGATTCAATGGAGGCATGAACCCACTATCGAGCATAAATACTTTCTCTTAGAGTTACAACTATCAAATTGGCCAGAGCCTCTACTAGCAACGAAGAGCATGCAAGATCATAAACAACACATATATGATAGATCAATAATCAACTTGACATAGTATTACATATTTATCGGATCCCAACAAACACAACATGTAGCATTACAAATAGATGATCTTGATCATGTTAGGCAGCTCACAAGATCTAAACATGATAGCACAACAGGAGAAGACAACCATCTAACTACTGCTATGGACTCATAGTCCAAGGATGAACTACTCACGCATCAGTCCGGAGGCGGGCATGGTGATGTAGAGCTCTCCGGTGGTGATTCCCCTCTCCGGCAGGGTACCGGAGGCGATCTCCTGAATCCCCCAAGATAGGATTGGCGGCGGCGGCGTCACAGTATTTTTCTCGTATCGTGGCTCTCTGTACTAAGATTTTCGCGACGGAGAGATTAAATAGGCGAAGGGGCAGAATCCGGGACGCTCGAGTGGCCCACCCCACAGGGCGGCGCGGCCAGGGGTGGGTATACCTGTAAACGGACATGTCCACGATGTACCACCAAGTGACCGCTTGTGCCGTTCATATTTAACGGGGCACTACAGATTGTCCGTTTGATACGATCACATATAATATAGCGGCCAGCCGCTTGTCCAGTTCCGCCCGCTCGCTGGCTACGCGCGTACACAACTACTTTGACGATCCGTGCACGCGACGGGAGGATGGGATTTTTTTGAGGGAGGATGGGAGGACGGGATGATGGGATTTAGCTGCCGACGTGCCAAGTCTACCCATACAGGAAAGAGCAAAAACTGCATTTAATGTGCCCAAATTCAGTAAATCCCAAGTGCAGCAGGATTAAGAAAGAGCAATATATGTATGTACAAGCAGCACATGAATATCAGTGCATCAGTAAATCCATGGTCTCCAAAATACACTAGGAAGTTCAGAATATTACACTACGAATATTCCAGCCTGATAAATTAGAAAGTTTAGAATAACATGCTCCAAAGTTGTGTCACTGGCTATACAGATGTCTACTGCAATGAATGTTCTGCATCTAAACACAAAATGAAACGGACTGATTTATAAAAGAGGTCATAATAAAACCTTACATCTCTGTATGAAAGAGACCGCTTGCTATACAGATGTGTACTGCAATGAATGTTCTCCACTTCAAAGAAAGTTGAGGCATATTAATTCAATCATTCTATACAGGATAATTACATTTTCAGGTTATGAGTCGGTGACAACAGACTGGAATCAACCTTGTATCATGCACTCCTACTACCAATAATGTTCTTCAGATCGGCCATACAATGATGTAATCAGAGAAAATAATTACTCCGTACATAGATCATGGGCGAGTACCTAAACAACGGCATCACGAGTATTTCCTTCACCACCTGCTTGAGCTTCTGGTCGTCCAACTAAACAAGAAACAAAGTAAAGAAAACTGTAACCAACATCCAGATCGTGGGCTTTGAGGACAAGGAGAACGGGGTCAAGATGAAAATTGTAATCCTGATCTTACCTTCTTCCGGCTCTTCTTCTGCTTATTCTGGCCGCCGTCCTGCTCCTTCTTCCGAGCCGGACTGCTGCCCTTCTCCTCCTCACGGACATGGACGTGATCATGCGGTTCGCCACAGATCTCGCCGGACACCAGCTGCTCAATGGACGGGATGGAGGCGGCCGGAGAAGACGAGTTCATGGGAGGAGCGGAGGTATGGAGCGGCGGCGGTGGAGCTATTCCTTGGTAGAAGAGGAGTTGAGGGGGGGGGGGGGAGTGGAGGGATGGGGCGGCGCCTGCCTCCATCGCCATGGAGGGGATCAGTAGCGGCGGGGCGGCGGTAGCGGAGGAACCGTGATTGACCGCCACGATTCTGTTTTTTACCGGGTGTCAATTTAGCAAGGTAAATGGGCTTGGGCTGGCGGCGCCGTGGCCTGCCGTTTCCACTTACAGTCATAGGGGTGGGGCCGCGCCCCCTAGGGTGTGGCCGCCTCGTCGCCCCTCTTCGTCTCCTCTTCGGACTTCTGGAAGGCTCCATGGAAAATAACACCGTGGGCTTTTGTTTCGTCCAATTCCGAGAATATTTCCTGTGTAGGATTTCTGAAACCAAAAACAGCAGAAAACAGGAACTGGCGCTTCGGCATCTTGTTAATAGGTTAGTGCCGGAAAATGCATCAAAATGATATAAAGTGTATATAAAATATGTGAGTATTGTCATAAAACTAGCATGGAACATAAGAAATTATAGATACGTTTGAGACGTATCAAGCATCCCTAAGCTTAGTTCCTACTCGCCCTCGAGTAGGTAAACGATAACAAGGATAATTTCTGAAGTGACATGCTACTATCATAATCTTGATCAATACTATTGTAAAGCATATGAGATGAATGAAGTGATTCAAAGCAATGGTAAAGATAATGACTAAACAACTGAATCATATAGCAAAGACTTTTCATGAATAGTACTTTCAAGACAAGCATCAATAAGTCTTGCATAGGAGTTAACTCATAAAGCAATAGATTCTTAATAGAAGGTTTTGAAGCAATACAAAGGAAGATATAAGTTTCAACAGTTGCTTTCAACTTCAACATGTATATCTCATGGATAATTGTCGACACAAAGTAATATGATGAATGCAAATAAGCAAGTATGTAAGAATCAATGCACACAGTTGACACAAGTGTTTGCTTCTAAGACAGAAAGAAGTAGGTAAACTGACTCAACATAAAGTAAAAGAAAGACCCTTCGTAGAGGGAAGCAGGGATTACTCATGTGCTAGAGCTTTTTATTTTGAAAACATGGAAACAATTTTGTCAACGGTAGTAGTAATTCATATGTGTTATGCATAAAACATCCTATAAGTTGCAAGCCTCATGCATCGAATACCAATAGTGCTCGCACCTTGTCCTAATTAGCTCGGATTTTCATGGATTATCATTGCATTACATATGTTTCAACCAAGTGTCACAAAGGGGTACCTCTATGCCACCTGTACAAAGGTCCAAGGAGATAAATCGCATTTGATTTCTCGATTTTGATAGATCTCAACTTGAGGACATCCATACCGGGACAACATAGAAAACAGATAATGGACTCCTCTTTAATGCTTTAAGCATTTAACAACAGATAATATTCTCATAAGAGATTTGATGATTAATGTCCAAACTGAATCTTCCACCATGATACATGGCTTTGGTTAGCGGCCCAATGTTCTTCTCTAACAATATGCATACTCAAACCATTCAACTCATGGCAAATCTCCCTTACTTCAGACAAGACGAACATGCATAGCAACTCACATGATTTTCAACGAAGGTGTAACAGTTGATGGCGTCCCCAGAAACATGGTTACCGCTCAATAAGCAACTTATAAGAAATAAGATACATAAGCGACATATTCTTTACCACAATAGTTTTTAGGCTACTTTCCCATGAGCTATGTATTGCAAAGACAAGTAATGAAATTTTAAAGGTAGCACGCAACCAATTTACTTGGAATGGCAGAAAAATACCACATAGTAGGTAGTTATGGTGGACACAAATGGCATAAGTTTTGGCTCAAGGTTTTGGATGCACGAGAAGCATACCCTCTCAGTACAAGGCTTGGGCTAGCAAGGTTGTTTGAAGCAAACACAAGTATATGAACCGGTACAGCAAAACTTACATAAGAACATATTGCAAGCATTATAAGACTCTACACTGTCTACTTGTTGTTCAAACACTTTTACCAGAAAATATCTAGACCTTAGAGAGACCAATCTTGCAAACCAAATTTCAACAAGCTCTACAGTAATTCTCCACTAATAGGTTCAAACTACATGATGCAAGAGCTTAAACATGATCTATTTGAGAGCTCAAAACAATTGCCAAGTATCAAATTATTCAAGACCATATACCAATTACCACATGAAGCATTTTCTGTTTCCTACCAAATAGCAATGAACGAAGCGGTTTTCAACCTTCGCCATGAACATTAAAAGTAAAGCTAAGAACACCGAGTGTTCATATGAAACAATGGAGCGTGTCTTTCTCCCACACAAGGAATGCTAGGATCCAAATTTATTCAAACATAAACAAAAATAAAAACATACAGACGCTCCAAGTAAAGCACATAAGATGTGACGGAATAAAAATATAGTTTCACTAGAGGTGACCTGATAAGTTGTCGATGAAGAAGGGGATGCCTTGGGCATCCCCAAGCTTAGATGCTTGAGTCTTCTTGAAATATGCAGGGATGAACCACGTGGGCATCCCCAAGCTTAGACTTTTCACTCTTCTTGATCATATTATATCATCCTCCTCTCTTGACCCTTGAAAACTTCCTCCACACCAAACTCAAAATAATCTCATTAGAGGGTTAGTGCATAATCAAAAATTCACATGTTCAGAGAGGACACAATCATTCCCAACACTTCTGGACATTACCCAAGGCTACTGAAAGTTAATGGAGCAAAGAGATCCACTCAACACAGTAAAACAGGCAATGTGAAATAAAAGGCAGAATCTGTCAAAACAGAACAGTTCGTAAAGACGAATTTTTTAGAGGCACTTAACATGCTCAGATGAAGAAGCTCAAATTGAATGAAAGTTGCGTACATATCTGAGGATTACTCATGATTTTTCGCAGATTTTTCTGAGTTTCCTACGGAGAGATCTACCCAAATTTGTGACAGCTAGAAATCTGTTTCTGCGCAGAAATCCAAATCTAGTATCAACCTTACTATCAAAGACTTTACTTGGCACAACAATGCAATAAAGTAAATATAAGGAGAGGTTGCTACAGCAGTAACAACTTCCAAGACACAAATATAAAAGAAAATTGCAGAAATAAAATAATGGGTTGTCTCCCATAAGCGCTTTTCTTTAACGCCTTTCAGCTAGGCGCAGAAAGTGTAAATCAAGTAATATCAAGAGAAGAAGCATCAACATCATGATTTTTATTAAAAGCACAACTTGTCACAGTAGGTGTCTTAGATGCTTCATTATCTAAATTTCCCATAGTGGTACTAAGGGCTTTATTAATTTTAGGCTTGTAATAATTCTTTGGCTTAGGCACCTTAGAGACATACATGAACTTTTGCTCCTTACCCACATAAGATTTCTCTTTAAACTTAAGAGAAGAAAAAGTTGAACCCAAGGTTCCCATAGCTTCTTCAAGTTCACCAATCCTATGGGTTTGATTATCATGGATAGCACAAGTTCCTAAGACAACAATTCTTTCATTAATTCCTCCTAGAGATTTATCAAGTTTATCAGTATTATCAAGTAATATTCCCAATTTAGTCTCAACACTTGGAAGATTTTTATCTATGGCCTCCAACTTTTTCATGACATCTTCAAGAGAGATTTCAATTTTAGCTTCATTAACAGGTGGTATTCCAACTAGACTCTCAATAATGCAACTAGCTTCTAAAGCAGGAGTGCCCAAGTCATCATATGTCCCGCATTCATTGCGCGGGCACTTGTCCACCAGGCTCTTGCAGGTCCTGACAGGTAGTGGGTGGCGAATAGACTATTTCTGCGGCTTCTACTCCCGCAACTTCCAGGTTGTTCTCCATTGTCTGGAGCTAGTCATCTGCGTCCAGTGGCTCTTCGGTCTTGCTGAACATGGGTGGGTTGGTGTTCTGAAAATTCTTCAGCTTCGATCCAGGGTGATCATGGTTTCCATGGCCTTGGTTGTTCTGAGCGATCTGCTGCAGTGCAGCAATATTGGCTTGTCGTTCAGCTCTCTCGGCTTCTCGGTCTGCCATCATCATCTGTAGCATCTGCATCATGGCGTCTTGGTTGGTGCCGCGGGTTGGTGGGGCCATCTGAACATTGAGGTAGATGATAAGGTAAGAGGGAAATTTCTATGGTTTGTTTGGGTTTTAAAGTTCAAAAGTTCAAAATTTGAAAACTTGAGTAGTGTTGAGGGGGTAAAAACCAACAACACTTTTTCATTCATACCAAGCATCACATATTACAAACAAACACACCGGTGGTTTTAAGAACCATTCATTCGTTCTACGATACAAAGGGTCCTGATACAACTCACACCTACGAAAGTGCTCTAGGGATGCTACTCTTCATGGTGGGTTCTTCATCTTCAGGGGTAATGTGCTTGGCGAAAGGCGAGGGCGTCGTCCAACTCCTTGCGGGTCTTGTACAGCATGAAGTCCAGGTGGGCGACATAGTTGTTCATCTCCGGGTGCAGGGGCATGGTTATCGGTCTTCCCATGGGGTCATGTCTTGGGTAGTAGATGAAGCGAGTGTTTCTGATCTTGTTCTCATTCAGTCCACATAGGCGGGCAATGGCTTCTTGCATAGCTCCGACTATTCCTTCCTTCCAAGTGTTTCCCGTTACAGAAAACCATATGGTTTCCCATATTGGGGCTCCTAGCTTTCCTCTCAGATCTGCGGTAACTTCCCACCGAGGTTGTCCTCCCGATGGATTGTTGAGTGGCACTCCAAAGAACTCGGGATACGGGCGTCCTAGATATTCAACTAGTTGCTTCAAATCCTTCTCGAACATTAGGTTTCCTCCGTGACCAAGCTGATAGGACTGGCTGGTGTACTCCATCTGTGAGCAATCAGGATGAGTAAGTTAGAGAAGTGAGCAAGTGTGTCAAATATTTATGTAGAATTAAAAAGTAGAGCATGAATTTCTCTTTTTGAAAAGATCTCAAGGATAAGAGTGAGAATAAGTTTTTATAAATATTCAATTCCTTTTTTTTTGAAACTATGTTTTTCAGACGTCCATTCTAACTAGGGTCTTCTAAGGTCAAACAATGGCTCTGATACCAACTTTTCAACACCCGGATTTTTAAGTCCAGATGCCTATTATGCCATACATCGCAATCCCAGGAAGATTGTTGTTGCGAGACATAACAGTTGATATCATAAGTCATCATTCATTACAAACCATAGTCGTCTTACAAATTCAGATCATATGATCCAATATTACAAAAATAGTTGATCTAATGATCAACGAACACATTACATAGCGGAAGCGTAATAGAAGGGGGACTATTTAGTCCACAGGCCAACGCTTGACGTCAGGAGTAGTCCTAGTTGTCGTAGACGTCTTGCTGTCCTTCGTCTTGGTACTGCTGCTCCTCTTCATAGTCTGGCCATTGGAATAGCCAGGGACACAGCCGTGAGTACTTTAAAGTACTCGCAAACTAATACTAGTGTAAGTACTATCAATTCTAGTAATAGGGTGCTAAGCTCTAGTTTTATTTGCATAAAGCCAATTTTAGTTCACAAGCATTTGATAGAAGACTCTTTATATGCTAACTAACTCAAGTGGGAACATTAGTGTCATCCCCACAGCTCAATTGTGATTCAAGTCAAGTCCATTCAATTCATCAACCATTTTCAAGAAAACATCTGACAACGGTACAGTATGGCCTTTCCAATCGTCCGTAACCGTGGACACGACTATTCGAATAGATTTACACTCTGCAGAGGTTGCACACTTGTGCCACAACATTTGATTACATCCGTCGGGGATAACCCCGAATCATCGTAACTCAAGCACGCGGATCATCAACCATAACCTTTCACTTACATACCCTAGTATAGGTACCTCTCCCCATGAGCTTGGCCTCCCAAGTGAGACAAACCGTCGGACCGGGAACCGCACGAGGCTTGGGCCGGACAATTCACCTCATTTCACATCATATCACTTTTAACGGAGGCAGCCTCGGCATAACCCCTATGATGCTTGTTCGTAGGGAACCCATACTAAGATGCATAAACTTCCAGTTAAGCCCTACCCATAATCAGGTATTGTGGGGGTACTCAAATATTGGAAAGGTATCGCATTCAAACCAACCATCAG
This sequence comes from Lolium rigidum, assembly GCF_022539505.1. Classification (NCBI taxonomy): domain Eukaryota; kingdom Viridiplantae; phylum Streptophyta; class Magnoliopsida; order Poales; family Poaceae; genus Lolium; species Lolium rigidum. The sequence continues at coordinate 127,990,195 of NC_061509.1, read as the reverse complement.
TTTTATCAAAGTTCACCATATCATTCACAAGTCATATTCGCCTTCCAAATCTTTCAATAGAATGACTTCATCATTCCAAGGTTTTCAAATTCATTTCAAACTCACAAGTTCCCATCTAGAGTAGTCAATTTTATTTGTTAGCACTAGAAACTAGTCATGAGGGGTGCTACTTAACTCATAAGCTTCTTAGGCTAAGTTTGATACTCTTGCTCTACTCTATACTTAGACCAAAGTTAACTATAAAAGTAAGCTTTAAATAAACAAAGTAAAAGCCTGCAATATAAAACTTGGGATAGGATCATTGACATAAAGTAAAGTGGAGTGGTGCCTTGCTCAAGAGAGCTTTGCACTTGGAAGAATATTAGCTTGCCTTGGTTGGTGTACTGGTCAAAGTGGTCTTCCTCCTCTTGATGGTAGACCTCCTCCTCCTGGTACTCTTCTGTGCTAGCGTCTAAAAACGGACACGAGGTAACAATCACCAAACAAGCTGAGGAGCTATTCTAAGCACACTCAAGATTCACAACAACTAATCTATCATTCCACACTTACAAAAATGTTGGTTGACTTGTTTTCTTCTTAAGAGAAAAATAATTTCCTCTCATTACCAAACTTGACCTAGGGTTTCTATTTAAGTCTTGGAGGAAATAATTTCCTCTCATTGAATCTTGTTAAGATTTAATCTCCTCAAATGAATAACCTATGAATCCATGTTGACCAAGGCCAACCATTCATAATCATCATTTGGGAAAATGATTTAAATGAGGTAGAGCACCTCATGCAATTTAACACTACCATCATTATGATTTAATATCACCAACTAACCCAATATGAGATTATGTAAACCATGGTCACTACCTCATATAAAGTTACTTGGGACAAGATTTAAATGAGGGCAAACACCTCATATGATTTATTATATAGTTTTGGACAATATCACTTGACTAGAAATAGCCATATAGTCCTTTATTTCAACTAGGCCATGATCACACAAAGTAACCATGCCATATTTTTGCATAAAAAACTAGAGGGTTTGAAATGTGAATCATAGCATTTGGATTCACCTCCAAATTCATTTTGATTGATTTTCTAAATTTATTTGAAATCTGAAAACTCTCTGATTTGTTATTTTTACTATTCAAAATTTACAATAGATATGGATTTGAATCCAAAGTGGTTGGATAGAGCTTTTTATAATCTTTCCAAATATATAAAGTTGGTCAAATTTGGTTTGGTAGATTTTGTTTTATTTAAATTTAAAGAGGACACCAGTATGAATTTTTATTGAATTGAATTAAATCAAATTCAAACTACTGGGCTTGTGCGGGAAAATTAACGGGCCGAAACGGGAGAGAGGGAGTTGGGCTGGCCCAACAGCGCGTCTCGCGCAGCAGGCCGCCTGACAGGTGGGGCACGCCTGTCAGCCTCCCTTAAAAACCGAAGCGGTACGTTTCAAAATGGACCGCACGATCAGATCGTGATCGAACGGCTGCAGGTCATAGTCGTCTCCGACGAGACCCTACCCTGGTCGCGGTAGTGGTGGGGGTCGACGGCTAACCTGGGCTCCGGCGAGGGTCAAGGCAGGTCGCAGATGAACTGGAAGTCGATGGCGAGGTCAGCGGTGGTCGTGGGGGAAGCTGGGGTGGCGCCAATCTCCGTCTCGATCTGGCTACGGGAGCGGCAGTCTCCGGCGAAATTCCGTCGAGCTGGTGGGTAATTGGAGAGAGGAAGTGGTCAAGGAGGACTAGAGATGAGAGGGGAGCAAGAGAGTGTGAAGAAATTGTCCAGGGTTGCTCTCCTTTCATAGCGGCGCGAGGTGCTGCGGGTGTGAGCTCGGGTGGACCATGGCGCGACGATTCCGGTGAGCGAAGGGGCCAGGCGAGAGCAGGGCTAGGTAGGCGACATCCAGACGAGGCTAGGGAGCTTGACGGCGCAGCAAACGTTGGTCTGTGGCGAGCAGGAGGCGTAGGTGTCCCCCGCAGTACCGTGGCGGACGGACGGCGAGGATGTCGACGGCTATGGCGCTCGCGAGGGCACGGGCGCGTGTCTAGCGGGCTGCGGCCGTCCAGTGGAGCACGTTGGAGAAGGGAGAGAGCGAGAGGGGGCCTGGGTCGACGACGCGCGTCGACGATCTGTCGCTTAGGGCGTTTCCACGCGCGTCTGGCGCGTTCTGGGCGCGTCGGGCACGTCCCGTTCCCGGCGCTGCCGTGTCCCTCTCCGACCAGGGCCAGTACAGGCATGTCCAGTAGGGCAAGGGAGTGCTGGGAGACAAGGTTGGCATGGCTAGCAAGGTAGGGAGGCTAGGGTGGCATGGTGTGTGCATGTATGGTCGGCATGGCATGGTTCTTGCCAAAATGGTGCAATGCCAGGGTTGCTATGCTGTGGCTGGGGTGAGAGGGGACCAGGGGACAAGTAGGGAATGGGTGGTGTACTAGGTTGGCAAGAACACTATTGCAAATAGGGAGAATGGGTGTGGGTTAAATTTGATCACCATGTGTTTGTCCCCTTTGCCTCATGCAATATAATTTGAAAATTCTGAAAATGGATTGGTTGGAAAAGTTTCATATGACCAGAGACACACAAAGGTGGTGGTGATTTTCAAAATTAAAAAGAATTGCAAAAAGTCAAATTGGGTAGAAACTAGAATCTGCTTTGAAGTCCCTACTTTGCTTGATCCTAGTTTGAAATTGGAGAGGAATTTGCAGGGATGGTCTTGAGCAAAATTGTTCACCTTGATGTGGTCTTGGGTGAGGTGCAAAGAGTTGACAAAGTTTGGTTTGAAAATCTCTTAATAAAGAGGCTCAAAGTGGGTAAGATGTTAAAAATGTCACACATGACCATTATCATATCTGACTAGGTTTTTAATTTTCTCTTGATTTGATTTGGGTTTCTTTGGTTCAAAAAGTACTTATAAGTGTTTAGTAACATTCTACAAACAATGGCACAAGCCAAATTGGCCTAGGTCAAAGTTTTGCAAAATGTCCATAAGCACATGTGTGTGTTGAATTGGATTTTTTTTCCTATTTTTCTATTTTGGTTCACTTGCTCCCAATGAGAATGTGTTAGGGTCTAATTGGAGTTAGATTGAGTTTGAAACAAATTTCAAACCATTTGGGTAAGATATGAGGGCATAGGGCAAGATTTTCCACTATGGCTATGTGCCACATATGCCCCTATGCATATGTTTATTTTATTTTTGTTTCTTACTTGAATTAGTTGGTACGTACTAGGTTAGGTTTGTTGATGTTTGCAAAACCTCTAAACAAGGTAGAAAAGCCTAGGTAAAAGTTTTACCCAAAAATAGTCATGGGCACATAGGCCCTTTTCTTTTTTAATATCATTTCTTTTTATTTTGTTTTTAAGGGATGGTGATAAGAGGGGTGAGGTTTAGGGTTTAGTGGGGTTTACAATGGTTCACCACCATTTAGAAAAGTAAGAATGGTAGGGGTCAAGATTTACATCTTAGGGCTATATGCCCACATATGTCTTTTTATTTTCTTTTAGTTTCTTCATATTTGATCCACTTTGATTTTGAGATGGTTAGGGTTTGAGGGTTTTGGAAGTATGTTCAATGTAACAAACAAACAATCATGGAAATAACACAAGTATTAGGTATGAGCACTATGCATAGCTTCATAGGTAAGAAAGTTTTTGTTGGTTCTCATTTTTGGAAAAAGGAAATTCCTCATCTTCTTTGAAAATTTGGGATGTTACATTTAGCCTATCCTTTTCCATCTTTTCAAGGGTACTTGCAAAATTAGTATAAAAGCCAAGCATCTTATGTTGAATAAAGACTTCTCTAGCTTCTCTAGCTACATCACCAAATTCTTTAAGAAGGGTTTCTAAAACAAAATCTTTCTTTTCTCCTTCTTCCATATCACAGAGTGTAAGAAACATATGTTGCATTATAGGATTAAGATTAACAAATCTAGCTTCCAACATGTGCACTAAAGAGGCAGTAGCAACTTCCTAAGTAGGAGCAAGTTCTACCAAGGATCTATCTTCAAAATCTTTAACTGTACCAACATGAGTGAAAAATTCTTCTATATTATCTCTTCCAATGATAGACCCACGCCCTACTGATATATATTTCAAAGTGAACTTAGGGGGAAGCATGATGAAATAAACAAAAGGTAAATAAAGTAAATGCAAGTAACTTTGTGTTTTTGATATAAGGAAAGCAAACAAGACAGAAAAATAAAATAAAGCAAAGCAAGGCAATAAACAAAGTAAAGAGATTGGATGTGAGAGACTCCCCTTGCAGCGTGTCTTGATCTCCCCGGCAACGGTGCCAGAAAAAGAGCTTGATGACGCGTGAAGCACACGTCCGTTGGGAACCCCAAGAGGAAGGTGTGATGCGTACAGCAGCAAGTTTTCCCTCAGTAAGAAACCAAGGTTATCGAACCAGTAGGAGATGAAGGCCACGTGAAGGTTGTTGGTGGAGGAGTGTAGTGTGGCGCAACACCAGGGATTCCGGTGCCAACGTGGAACCTGCACAACGCAATCAAAATACTTTGCCCCAACTTAACAGTGAGGTTGTCAATCTCACCGGCTCGCTGTAAACAAAGGATTAAACGTATGGTGTGGAGAATGATGTTTGTTTGCAAAGAACAACAAAGAACAATGATTGCAGTAGATTGTATTTCAGATGTAAAAGAATGGACCGGGGTCCACAGTTCACTAGTGGTGTCTCTCCAATAAGATAAATAACATGTTGGGTGAACAAATTATAGTTGGGCAATTGACAAATAGAGAGGGCATAACAATGCACATACATATCATGTTGACTAATATGAGATTTACTTAGGGCATTACGACAAAGAACATAGACCGCTATCCGACATGCATCTATGCCTAAAAAGTCCACCTTCGGGTTAGCATCCGCACCCCTTCCAAGTATTAAGTTGCAAACAACAGACAATTGCATTAAGTACTGTGCGTAATGTAAACAATACAAATATCCTTAGACAAAGCATTGTTGTTTTATCCTTAGTGGCAACAGCACATCCATAACCTTAGAACTTTCTGTCACTGTCCTAGATTCAATGGAGGCATGAACCCACTATCGAGCATAAATACTCCCTCTTGGAGTTACAAGTATCAACTTGGCTAGAGCCTCTACTAGCAACGGAGAGCATGCAAGATCATAAACAACACATATATGATAGATCAATAATCAACTTGACATAGTATTCCATATTCATCGGATCCCAACAAACACAACATGTAGCATTACAAATAGATGATCTTGATCATGATAGGCAGCTCACAAGATCTAAACATGATAGCACAAGAGGAGAAGACAACCATCTAGCTACTGCTATGGACCCATAGTCCAAGGATGAACTACTCACGCATCAGTCCGGAGGCGGGCATGGTGATGTAGAGCCCTCCGGTGATGATTCCCCTCTCCGGCAGGGTGCCGGAGGCGATCTCCTGAATCCCCCGAGATGGGATTAGCGGCGGCGGCGTCACAGTAACTTTTCTCGTATCGTGGCTCTCTGTACTAGGGTTTTCGCGACGGAGAGATTAAATATGCGAAGGGGCAGAGTCGAGGGACGCTCGAGGGGCCCACCCCATATGGCGGCGCGGCCAGGGGTGGGGCCGTCCCCCCCTAGGGTGTGGCCGCCTCGTCGCCCCTCTTCGTCTCCTCTTCGAACTTCTGGAAGGCTCCGTGGAAAATAAGACCGTGGGCTTTTGTTTCGTCCAATTCCGAGAATATTTCCTGTGTAGAATTTCTGAAACCAAAAACAGCAGAAAACAGGAACTGGCGCTTCGGCATCTTGTTACTAGGTTAGTGCCGGAAAATGCATCAAAATGATATAAAGTGTATATAAAACATGTGAGTATTGTCATAAAACTAGCATGGAACATAAGAAAATGCATCAAAATGATATAAGGGTTTTACCTCATCGAGGGCCCCGAACCTGGGTAAATCGCTTTCCCCGCTTGTTTGATAACCGATGTCTCGTGTCAGCCTACATGATTCCATCTACCCTAAGCCCCAAACGGAGGGCATTGCCGAGGAGTACCCTCGACAATTGGCGCCGTCTGTGGGAAGCTTGTCGGCACAAGGCAGGTCATCGGCAGTTCCAGTTACGTCTGCAGCGTTCGTGCTAGAGTCACCAACGCCATCAAATCCAAGAGATTCAGTTCACTGCGGGTCCTTCGAGTTCATATCGCACGCTGAGGCATCGCATCTGATCTCCATAGAGTCACGCAGCAACATGGATACTACTTTCGGTCGTGTTCACTTCATCATCGATTCCAGAGGGTTTCTTCGCCTTCCTAGTTCGAACACATCAAGCTCAAGAACTTCGGTTCCAGATGATATCGCGCCAGCAGCAGCCTTGGCAATCCTGCCTAGGAGTACGGGAGAGGGCAGCCGAAGCAGCTTCGGCAGCATAGAGGAGCAAAGGAAAAGACGAAGGGATTCACGCCGTGAAGAAGAGGAGCAAATCGCGACTCGCCCCCGACAGTATGAACGAGGATATCACAACACGCAGCCGAACAAGAATCGTCTTCGTACACCTTACCTGTCGGCCACGGAGAAACTTGAAGCACCGTGTTACCTGCATTCTTACATCGACCCAAAGGATAACCTTGAAAAGTCCAGTCATCTTCTCAGAAATTGTCGGCAGTTCCTTGAAGTTCGGCAGTTCTGCGATGATCTTAGGGCCGAAACTGCAGCAAGAGCTCATCCAGTGGAAAGAAGAGCGGCACCCTATGATTATCCACCAGAACCATATATACCAGAAGGAGGAGACAAGTACGTACCAACCGAAGTATTCCCAGAGTCTCGAGGACAGGTCAGCATGATTCATAAAACCAGTTTTTCAAAAAGAGAAGTCAAGAAGTTTTCGCGAGAAGTGAAGTACGCAGAGGTTGCTATGGTCGACGCACCCGAATATATTGACTGGTCAGACCAAAGCATAACTTTTAGCAAAGCGGATCACCCGAAGGCCGTTCCAAGGCCTGGCCACGCTGCCCTGGTCCTTGAAGCACAGATCGGAGGATACAACATGAGTAAGGTATTTATGGATGGAGGAAGTGGTCTGAATCTGTTATTCGCCAGCACAATGAAAGCAATGGGCCTAACGGTTGACATGCTAAGAGAGTCCAACACGGGATTCCATGGCATCATCCCAACCCGACCCGCTTACTCCCTTTGTAAAATATCACTGGACGTAGTTTTCGGTACACCTAGCAATTTCAGAAAGGAGAAAATCAAATTTGAAGTGGTCGATTGGGAATCTCAATATCACGCCATCCTTGGCACACCAGCGTTTTCCAAATTCATGGCGGTACCTGATACGTCCATTTTGCATCACTATTTTATATCATAATTTACTGTTATTCATTGATATATTTCATATTTAGAGATGATACTTATGTTATTTCATCTATTTTGCATGTTTCATGATTATTGGAGAATTACTCACCGGAGTCAGGATTCTGCTGGAAAAAGCACCGCCGGGATACAATATTTCTGAAGATCAACAATTGACGGAAAATATACCGAAGCTCCTATTTTCGCAGATGACGGAGCCAGCCAAAAGGGGAGGCCGAGGAGGGCCACCATGGGCCCTCCCCATAGGCCGGCGCGGCCACCAGGCCAGGCGCGCCGCCACGTGGGGAGGGGGGCCACGACCCCCCTCGGCCATCTCCCTTTCGCGTACTTCATCTACCGAAAACCCTAAGGTGCGGGGGATCATCGAGAATAGACACAACCACCTCTGCGGGGCGGAAAACACCAGAGAGAAAAGAGCTCTCCGGCAGGCTGAAATCCGCCGGGGAAATTCCCTCCCGGAGGGGGAAATCGTCGCCATCGTCACCGTCGTCGAGCTGGACTTCATTGGGATCATCATCATCATCATCTCCACCACCGACACCGTCAGCTCCACCGCTGCACCTCGTCTCCGCTGTAACATTTAGGGTTGAATCTTGATTATTTCATAGGGGAAACTCTCCCGGTGTTGATTACTCCTTGTTATTGATGCTATTGAGTGAAACCATTGAATTAAGGTTTATGTTCAGATTGTTATTCATCATCATATCACCTCTGATCATGTTCCATATGATGTCTTGTGAGTAGTTCGTTTAGTTCTTGAGGACATGGGTGAAGTCTAAATGTTAGTAGTGAACTATGTTGAGTAATATTTAATGGTTTGATATTTAAGTTGTGGTGTTATTCTTCTAGTGGTGTCATGTGAACGTCGACTACATGATACTTCACCTTTATGGGCCTAGGGGAATGCATCTTGTATTCGTTTGCTAATTGTGAGGTTGCCGGAGTGACAGCAACCTAAACCCCCATTGGTATATCGATGCATGAGGGATAGCAGGATCTCAGAGTTTAAGGCTGTGGTTAGATTTATCTTAATTACTTTCTTGTATTTGCGGATGCTTGCAAGGGGTTTAATCACAAGTATGTATTAGTCCTAGGAAGGGCGGTGCATTAGCATAGGTTCACCCACACAACACTTATCAAAACAATGAAGATTAATCAACTATATGAAGCAAAAGCACTAGACTGAATTCCCGTGTGTCCTCAAGAACGTTTGGTCATCATAAGTAAACAAACCGGCTTGTCCTTTGTGCTAAAAAGGATTGGGACACTCGCTGAAATTATTACTCTCGCATTTTACTTACTTGTACTTTATTTATCTGCTATATCAAAACCCCTTGAATACTTGTCTATGAGCATTTACAGTGAATCCTTCATCGAAACTGCTTGTCAACACCTTCTGCTCCTCGTTGGGTTCGACACTCTTATTTATAGAAAGTACTACGATACACCCCCTATACTTGTGGGACATCAATACTATTTTCTGGCGCCGTTGCCGGGGAGTGAAGCGCTATTGGTAAGTGGAATTGGTAAGGAAAACTTTTACTGTACGTGCTGTTTTTATTTCTGCCTGCTGCTATAATTCATTATGGAGAGAGCTTCTCTCGAATTCCTATTTGGGAAATCTACTACTACTACAAAGGTAGTGGATGAGGCGCCAGATGAGAAAGAGATTCCATATAAAATACCTATGAAATTATTGAACGTGTTGTGGATAACCGCTATGAAGGGGATGGAACTGTCCATCCTGGAGATCATTTACTGTTTTTACATGAATTATGCGGGTTATTCAAGTGCGCAGGTATTTCTATGGATGAATTTAGGAAGAAACTATTCTCTATGTCGTTGTCTGGTAAAGCGGCGCATTGGTATAAATTGCTGAAGAATGGGAATTCTCTCGATTGGAAGGATATTGTGCCTCTATTTTATTCTAAATTCTATCCTCCAAGTGAAATTCACAAAGACCGAAACCGCATATATAATTTCCGGCCTCATGATGGAGAGAGTATTGCCCAAGCATGGGGGAGATTGAAGTCTTTAATGCTCAAATGCCCCATTCATGAGCTTCCCGGTAATATCATCATTGATAATTTCTATGCAAGACTTTCTTTTCAAGATAAAACCTTGCTGGATACTACTTGTTCTGGATCATTCACACGCAACAAAGACGAGTTTAAATGGGACCTTCTTGATCGGATTCAGGAGAATACTGAAGGATGGGAGAACGACAAAGGTAGAGAGTCAGGTATTAATTATGATTATGAATGCATTGAAACTTTTATGGATACTGATAAATTTCGAAATATGAGTGCTACTTATGGTCTTGACTCTCAAGTAGTTGCAAATTTCTATAAAGCTTTTGCCTCTCATTTTGAATTGCCTAGGAAGAATTTTAATAAGTATCATGAACCCTACAAAGATAAAACTGATTCACCTATAGGTAAATGTATTGAAGTTAAAACTGTTGATCACATTCTTCCTGAAGCTTATATTGAGAAAACCCCTTTTCCTGCTAAAATGAAGGAGTATTTTGTTATAACTAGTGTGGTTAACAAAAGTGCAAAGAAACCTGTAGAACCTGAGGAACAAATAAATGTTGAACCTGCTGTTGCAATAGTTAAAGACCTTGTGTTGCGGTCAGAAACCCACCGGCGGGCAGCGACTGGCAACACCGTAGAGCCGGGAATCTCCCAGGACTGCGGCTGGCCCTGGTCCCTCCGAGCGACGGCCCGCAAAGCCTTCTGGTCACACGTCCGATGCTGTCGCAAGGGCATGCCACCTGACCTATACCTGGTCAGGAAGGTGTTGGATGATGCCTCGCTTAGTTTCCTGCATGGCATACACGTGAACATTAAATACGAGCCTCGATCGGCTCTCAGGATCCTGTGAATCGGCTCAAAGAGCCGATCCACCCATGATTCGTACGAGGTGTACGAATATATGGTGGTCCTGCTTGATCAAGATGAAGCTAAAGCGATCTACGACGATTTAGGGTTTTCACCGCATAATCGGATCATCCTACTCACGATTGGGCCTCGCGCTCGCGTACGGTGATCGTAAGCCGATCCTAGACAGGGCCTAAAAACCAACACGAGGTTGATCCCCGGAACATCCTGTCTAGGGCTAGCAAACTACACCCTACACGCCGCTGGATCCTCCAACCCTTTGTAAGGCCTAACTATTGCGGATATTAAACTAATCCTTGAAGAATCAAGGACCAACCATAACGGATCGGATCTACTAAACAATGATCAAGCGGGGTGCCGCCCCTACACCTAAGATAGGTGTAAGGGCGGCTAGATGTATAAGGGTTGCACTACGACAGCATATGATACGAAGAACAATGCTAACCCTAACACATCTAAGATAACTACGTTGCTCGCCATCAAAAAGGCTTCAGCACGAGCAACGCATGAACAACGTAATAAGCTGGTGCTGCCTAGATCGCAAGATGCGATCTAGGCAGCATGGTGCTTACCGGAAGAAACCCTCGAGACGAAGGAGTTGGCGATGCGCCGAGATTGGTTTGTGTTGAACGTTGGTTGTTGTTTATTTCATAAACCCTAGATACATATTTATAGTCCATAGACTTTCTAACGTGGGAATAATCCCAACCGTGCACGAGGCAAACTCTAACTAACCGACACGTAACCTACTATGTTACGTATACAAGGGCAAACTAGCCCAAACTTTGCATATAAGGCCGATTCACGTATTTCTTCCGTATATAATCTTCAAGCCCATCTTGATCGCGGCCCACCTCTCGACTCGGTCAAATTCTGGTGATAACACATGCCCCCTGGTTTTGGAAATGACATTTCCAAAATCATTATGCCTTTCCTTCGTCGGGTCATGTCGTGGCAGAGCAGAAACCGCCGCAGAATCCTTCATCATGATGCCTTGCCCCTTCCACTTCTCCACGTGGCCTGCGAATTTTTTTGTTGGGCACAACTTCCTCGGAAACTGCTGTGGCATTGAATCTCCCTCATATCCCCTTTATTTAACCGTTCTACACAGTTTGCTTCTTCATCCCCTTCGCATTAGCACCCAAAAACCCTCCTCGCGCCACCATGTCTTCTTCCTCCTCATCCTCCTCCGGTCTTTCCTATGGGTCCTCCTCCTCCCGCGAGACGCCGGAGGACATCCGCGCCCCGAAGAATGGGACCCGGAAGACCACGCCTCCTCCATCCGGTCCGAGGACGACCAGTCCTTGACCGGCGGGGATGAAGATCTCCGGCTCCTCACCGACGGGGAACTCGGAGTCGAAAGCGAGGATGACCGGTTCCCCGGGACGGCTGCCCCTCCTCCGAAGAAAAGGAGGAGGAAGACGACGACGACTCCCTCGAGGGCTACCCGCCGCCGAAACGCCTCCGCATGTGGTGGGACGACGACAGCGAGCGACGATGAAGAGGAGGATGAAGCTCCCGTAGAGGGCTACGGGAGCAGCCGACGAGGAGCCCATCGGCGTAGTGCCGATGAGAGCTCCGAGGATGACGACGAGGGCAGCGATGGCCCGTAGATTAGGATCTACTAGTGTAGGCCTAGCAATAGTAGATTGGTCAATAGACCCTTCTTTTGTTCTTCCTTCTTTGAGCAATCGGCTCTTTCTTTGTAAGAAATCCTGTTCATTAATGAAGAAGTTTCCCCAATTCGATTTTGCCGATTTCTTTTAAACCGATTCTCAATGAGCCGATGGCAACGCATCGGTCTCTCATAATCCGCCCTTCATCTCTTCGACCACGGGGTGACTGCAGTCTGGGTCAAAGCTCAATAAGCCGATGTTAGCGCATCAAGCCTTCATGATCTATCCTTCATCCTTTCGATCAATGAGTTTGAGTTCCGCCGGATCACCACCCTTGACGAAAATTGCGGCGCAGGACTAGCCGATGGCCACCCAATCGGCTTTCAAAAACAGAGCATCCACCAGGCCAACTGCCCCCCGAGTCTCGCTCAAGGCGAAACAGAGACGAGGGCACGCCATTCGGACAAATGGACCCGGGCTAGATCATGTCCGAGAGAACTATCATGCGGAGCCAGCCGAGAGCCGATCACCCCTCCTCCATTGAAAGTCGATATTGCAGATGATCACACAACGGCTCAGAAGTAGAACTCCTCTGACACAGAGCTGGAGATCCTTGTGTTTTGCACATGCTACTGGTAGATCCCATAAAATTTGTGCTAGAGTCGATGGCCGTGCATCGGCTTTGTCCCTTACATATCATGCGAAATATATATATTTTTTACGGGCCGATTTTTCTATCGGCCCCCAATATCTCACTCGAACATGTATCGCACATGCTCATCTGATTAGGTGTCCACCGAGCCGATTCTGCCAGGTAACTGCTGAAATCGGCTCTGTGGTTAGCCAAGGCGCTATGTGTGAACGTCGGCCCGGTTAAGAACAGTGTTGACTTCTTCCAGCCCATCAGCCGACGCAAACCCATTGCCTCATTGTCCATTAGGCTGGCGCTGCCCCTAAACAGAATGGATGGTGAGGATAATTTTGGCTGATTGCTGGAATCGGCCTCCACGTTGCTTGCTCGATGAAGGTTTCGTAATGTTCCTCCATAGATCCTTGGGGCCGATCACCTGGATCGGCATCGCCACGTTCGTCCATCGATGTTTGCTTTTATTACACGGTCAGGCTGGTGGATAAAACCAGCCGAACCCCGTTCTTTGTCACGTCGATGCGCTCGCAGTCGTCCAAATTGATGCCCGAGAGTGGCTCTTGGCCCGATGTCTCCCAAACGTTCATGCCAGCCCGTCGAAATCTCGGCTGAATCATCTCGCGTGGACGACTTCTACTTCATCTCCATCCCACTCGTATTAGGCATTGGTGCATCGTGGATGGAATGCAACGATTGGCGTGGATCCAATCTCTCCCTAGTAGGACAAGCATAGGAGCTTTTGCCGTCGACAATAAAGAACGTCGTAGGGACAGTTTTCCTTCCTACGGTCGGATCCACATTCAGAACACCTTGTGCGTCGGATGCTTGGCCGTTGAAATCGCTCGGTGTTACATTGGTCTTGATCGGATCCGAGCTGGAGCGTCCCAACCGACGTAGCATGGAGTATGGCATAATGTTAACCGCCGCTCCGGTGTCCACCAACATCTTGTTGACAGGCTGCCCATTGATGTATCCTCGCAAGTACGGGGCCTTCGGATGCCCGTAACTTCTTTCTCGTGGCTTCTCAAAGATGACCGGCCGTGGGCCGCAGATCCGGTTGTGCCACAGGTGCTTCGTCTAATCCTGGAGCGCTAAACTCCGTTGGAAGAATGAAGACCATGTTTGTGCCAGCCGATATCTCATCATCGGCTTTCTTTTGTCTGGGGTGCCACTCTTTCCTTTGTGGCCGACCTTCTTCGTCCAGGGTTCGCTGAATCTTGGCGGCCAGATCAGGCCGTGCCTTCCTCAATGTGTGCAGGTATAACCTTTCAGCTTCCTCCAACCCACGCAGACGCTGAACCCTTCGCTTCGGGAACGGCTGAGCCCATCGGGGCACCACCTTGGCCGATGATACTTGTCTTCTTCTTCATCATCGTCCTCTAGTTCCTCGAGATCTTCCACCCGAGCGGACTCAGCATGCTTGTTCCGAGGCGGGAGAGGCCCTAGACGTTTGAACACGGACACGTTAGCTGCATCCTTCTTCTTTTGTTTACATTACGGGCAATTGCCGATTGTAGGCAATCGGCTCATTCCCGAATCCCAGCGAGTGTCCGAAGAAGGGGCGGTCCCAGTGCCTATCCACGTCGTCTTGCTCCCTCGACTTTTCCTTGGCGTGGCGCTCATATCGCTCCTCGTCGTGATCATGCCGACGACGTCTCCTGTCGTCCCTAGCCAGACGATCATTTTCATCATCGTCCTTGTATCGCCGGCGTTGGTCGTATTGACCCACATACTTGTTGAGGAGGTGATCAGAGAGAGGTCGCTGATATCTTACGTTCCTCACTTCTCCCTCTGTGATGTAGCGCTTGCCGTCGTGGCGGAGCCGATCGCGTGGAGCGGCTTCCTCTCGTGTCTTTGCTATGAGAGCAGCTGCCCTCATCTCCGTCCTTACCGCAGTGGTGCCCGAGGTCCCACCATGTTGATATTGCACGAGAAATCTGGCTGGCACCCTCCATGGTAAGTATACTCCACCATGTTAACGGCGGGGAAGGGGTGTGTGTCGACCTTCATGGCGTACCGGTTGAAAATTAGCCGCCCTTTTTCTATCGCCATTTGGATCCGCCGACGCCACACCCTGCAGTCGTTGGTGGCGTGGGTGAACGTGTTATGCCACTTGCGGTATGGCTTTCCGTTCAGCTCTTGCACCGTGGGGATCTTGTGGCCTTCGGGTACCTTTAGCCGCTTCTCCGTGAGTAAGAGGTCGAAAATCTGCTCGGCTTTGGTCACGTCGAAGTCGAACCCTTTTGGAGGACCTTGTGGCTTAACCCACTTACAGGACACGGGGCTTGCCGCCCGAGCCCATTCAGCCACTGCTACCTCTTGATCTCCCGCAGCACCTTCATCCTCGTCTGCCTCAACCAGGACCACCGCGCGCTTGAATTTGTCCTGGTAAACATCGGGGTGGCGCTGTTCATATGCTGATAGCTTCTGCACCATGTGCGCCAATGAAGGGTAGTCTGCTTGGGAGGCCACGTCCTTGATCGATGATGAGAGACCCACCACCGCCAACTCGACTGCTTCTTTTTCACTTACGTGAACCGAATAGCATCGGTTCCTCACGGTCCCGAAGCGCTGGATGTATTCCGACACCTGTTTCCCCGCGCTTCGTCGTACTCTTGTGCTAGATCGGCAATGCCAGCCTCGGAAGCCTCCGAGTGATACCGCTCATGGAACTCGCTCTTCCAACCGCTTCCAAGTCCGGACCGAGTTCGGTGGCAGCGATGTGTACCACCCGAAAGCCGATCCCGTGAGGGACCGTGCGAAGAACCTCACACGCAGCTCGCCCGATGCCGAGATCATGCCCAGCTGTGCCAAATATCGGCTCACATGCTCGATGGAGCTGGAACCATCCGATCCACTAAACTTTGTGAAGTCGTGGAGCCGATATTTGGGTGGTAGCGGGATCAATTCGTACTCGTTGGGGTACGGCTTTGTATAGCCGAATGTCTTCCTTTTCGGCATCATGCCGAACCGATCTTTCAGAATTGTACAAATCTGATCCGCGGTGATGGCTGAAGGTGTCGAACCCCGAAGATTCGCCGGGGTGGCATACTTAGCCAGCCATGCTTGCTTTTCCAGCTTCGAGCCAACCGCAGGAGCTGGGCTCGGAGGTTTGTCGGAGTAGCGTACTTAGCTAGCCACGTCCGCTTCTCGAGATCTCGCTCCCGACGTTCCTCCCGCTATTCCGGAGGTCCCCGCCGTTGCAGCCTCGGTTAGAGAGTGCCCGATCACAGCGTCGGCACGTATGCGCACGTGTATCCGTGCGGGATCTCCTTGGGCGCCTCATGTAGGAATTGGTAGTCACTAGGATCACCACCAATCTTGTAGACGACGTATGCCGATGAGTTCGGCACTTCTGGTGCTGCCAACGCGAACGGCAGCGGTGGACGGGACTCGGAGTGGCATCTCTCCTTGGTACGTCCCCGAGCTGGTCCCGACGGAGAATACCGGTGGCTCATGATTTCCTGGATCACGCGCGAGCGACACGCTCTAAAGTGTTCACCAGGCTCTCAGAGTGGCGGTGCAGCGAATGAGCCACCATGAAGTTGATCTCCTGACGCAGCGACCTGGTGCGTTCTTCTGACGGGGCGGACAGGTCCACTCCATCGAGCGCGCCTTCAGGTGAGAACCCCTTCCACCCGATGCTCGTGGGAGCGGGTTCCGTGGAAAGAGCCGATGAGGTCGGCTTCGAGGACCGCTTTGATCTCGTCATGCTTCTTCTTGAGCTCGTCGGCCGGATCCTCGTACTTGACCGGAGTGCTTTCCGCCATCTCGGATGTAGATGGTGATGCGGTGGATGTCGAAGATTGTCCCACCGGCGTGCCGAGAATGTGTTGCGGTCGAAACCCACCGGCGGGCAGCGACCGGCAACACCGTAGAGCCGGGAATCTCCCAGACTGCGGCTGGCCCCTGGTCCCTCCGAGCGACGGCCCGCAAAGCCTTCCGGTCACACGTCCGATGCCGTCGCAAGGGCGTGCCACCCGACCTATACCTGGTCCAGGAAGGTGTTGGATGATGCCTCGCTTAGTTTCCTGCATGGCATACACGTGAACATTAAATACGAGCCTCGATCGGCTCTCAGGTTATCCTGTGAATCGGCTCAAAGAGCCGATCCACCCATGATTCGTACGAGGTGTACGAATATATGGTGGCCCTGCTTGATCAAGATGAAGCTAAAGCGATCTACGACGATTTAGGGTTTTCACCGCATAATCGGATCATCCTACTCACGATTGGGCCTCGCGCTCGCGTACGGTGATCGTAAGCCGATCCTAGACAGGGCCTAAAAACCAACACGAGGTTGATCCCCGGAACATCCTGTCTAGGGCTAGCAAACTACACCCTACACGCCGCTGGATCCTCCAACCCTTTGTAAGGCCTAACTATTGCGGATATTAAACTAATCCTTGAAGAATCAAGGAGCAACTGTAACGGATCAGATCTACTAAACAATGATCAAGAGGGGTGCCGCCCCTACACCTAAGATCGGTGTAAGGGCGGCTAGATGTATAAGGGTTGCACTACGACAGCATATGATACGAAGAACAATGCTAACCCTAACACATCTAAGATAACTACGTTGCTCGCCATCAAAAAGGCTTCAACACGAGCAACGCATGAACAACGTAATAAGCTGGGGCTGCCTAGATCGCAAGATGCGATCTAGGCAGCATGGTGCTTACCGGAAGAAACCCTCGAGACGAAGGAGTTGGCGATGCGCCGAGATTGGTTTGTGTTGAACGTTGGTTGTTGTTTATTTCATAAACCCTAGATACATATTTATAGTCCGTAGACTTTCTAACGTGGGAATAATCCCAACCGTGCACGAGGCAAACTCTAACTAACCGACACGTAACCTACTATGTTATAGATACAAGGGCAAACTAGCCCAAACTTTGCATATAAGGCCGATTCACGTATTTCTTCTGTATATAATCTTCAAGCCCATCTTGATCGCGGCCCACCTCTGACTCTGTCAAATTCTGGTGATAACACCTTGTGACTGAAAATGTAGAAGATGGTCACATCATTTTCTGTGAAGATGCTTCTAATATTGTTTCACATCCTAGTAAGTCTAGGAAAGCCAGTCTTCCTATGCTCTCTGTTAGAATTGGTGATCATTGTTATTACGGTTTATGCGATATTGGTGCAAGTATTAGTGCCATTCCTTATGAGCTTTACAAGGAAATCATGCATGAAATTGGTTCTTGTGAACTTGAAGATATTGATGTGGTTATTCGGCTAGCTAATAGAGAAACTATCTCTCCTATTGGTATTGTTCGAGATGTGGAAGTTCTATGTGGTAAGATTAAATATCCTCGCTGACTTTTTGGTACTTGGTTCTGCTGCTAGTAAGACTTGTCCTATCATTTTTGGTAGACCTTTTCTAAATACTTGTGGAGCTATTATAGATTGCAAGAAAGAGAAAATTGTGACTAAATTTGCTAGTGAATCTTATGAGTTTAATTTCTCTAAATTTTCCAAAGTTCCTTATAAAGCTGAATTGCCTAATAATGATTTTAGAGTTGAACAGCTTGCATCTATTGCTCTTGCTCCTAATAATCCTTTGCAGCAACATTTGGAGGATCATGAGAGTGAAGTCTTTAGGGAAGAAAGGAATGAGCTTGATGAAATTTTCCTTCGTCAACCTATTCTTAAACATGACTTACCGGTTGAAGATCTAGGTACAACACCACCACCAAAGGAAGATCCTGTTTTTGTTTTGAAACCGTTGCCTGATAATCTTAAGTATGCTTATATTGATGATAAGAAAACATATCCTGTTATTATTAGTGCTAAGCTTTCAGATTTTGAGGAAGAAAGATTATTGGAAATATTGAAGAAACACCGAGGAGCTATTGGCTACACTCTTGATGACTTGAAGGGGATTTCTGCCTCTATTTTCCAACATGCCATCAACATGGAAGATGATGCAAAGCCTGTTGTTGAACATCAGCATCGTCTAATTCCTAAGATGAAGGATGTGGTAAGGAATGAGGTATTAAAACTTCTTGAAGCCGGTATTATATATCCTATTGCTGATAGTAGATGGGTTAGTCCTGTGCATTGTGTTCCTAAGAAAGGAGGAATAACTGTTGTACCTAATGATAATGATGAGCTCATCCCTCAAAGAGTAGTAGTAGGGTATAGAATGTGCATTGATAATCGAAAAGTTAATAAAGTTACTAAGAAGGATCATTACCCTTTACCTTTTATTGATCAAATGCTAGAAAGGTTATCTAAAAATACTCATTTCTGTTTTCTTGATGGTTATTCCGGGTTTTCACAAATTGTCGTTAGAACTAAAGATCAAGAGAAAACCACTTTCACTTGTCCCTATGGAACTTATGCTTATAGGCGTATGCCTTTTGGTTTATGTAATGCTCCTCGCTACTTTTCAAAGATGCATGTCTGCTATTTTTCATGGCTTTTGTGAAAAGATTGTAGAGGTATTCATGGATGATTTTTCTGTCTATGGGAATTCTTTTGATAATTGTTTGCGAAACCTTGATAAAGTTAGGCAGAGATGTGAAGAAACTAACCTTGTTCTTAATTGGGAGAAATGTCACTTTATGGTTAATGAAGGAATTGTATTGGGACATAAAATTTCTGAGAGAGGTATTGAAGTTGATAGAGCTAAAGTTGAAGCAATTGAGAAGATGCCCTATCCTAGGGATGTTAATGGTATTCGTAGTGTTCTTGGTCATGCTTGGGTTTTATAGGAGATTTATTAAAGATTTCTCTAAGATTTCAAAGCCTCTTACTAATCTTCTTCAAAAAGATGTACCTTTTGTTTTTGATGATGATTGTAAGGAAGCTTTTGAAACTCTAAAGAAAGCCTTAACAACTGCTCCTGTAGTTGAACCTCCTGATTGAAATTTACCTTTTGAAATTATGTGTGATGCTATTGATTTTGCTGTTGGTGTTGTTCTTGGACAGCGAGTAGATAAAAAATTGAATGTTATTCATTATGCCAGTAAAACTCTTGATGCTTGATGACCCACAAGTATAGGGGATCGCAACAGTCTTCGAGGGAAGTAAAACCCAATTTATTGATTCGACACAAGGGGAGCCAAAGAATATTTGTAAGCCTTAACAGCGGAGTTGTCAATTCAGTCGCACCTGGAAACAGACTTGCTCGCAAGAGTTTATCAGTAGCAACAGTTATATAGCAGTAGCAGTAGTGAAATATCAGCAGCAGTGTAACAAAGACAACAATAGTGATTATAGTAAACAACATGATTAAAATACTGTAGGCACAGGGATGGATGAACGGGCGCTGCATGGATGAGAAAACTCATGTAACAATCAAGGTAGGGCATTTGCAGATAATAATAAAACGGTATCCAAGTACTAAACAATCCATAGGCATGTGTTCCATATATAGTCGTACGTGCTCGCAATGAGAAACTTGCACAACATCTTTTGTCCTACCAGCCGGTGGCAGCCGGGCCTCTAGGGAATCTACTGGAAATTAAGGTACTCCTTTTAATAGAGCACCGGAGCAAAGCATTAACATTCGGTGAACACATGTGATCCTCATATCACCGCCTTCCCCTCCGGTTGTCCCAATTTCTGTCACTTTGGGGCCTCGGGTTCCAGACAGCAATATGTGTATACAACTTGCAGGTAAGATCATAAAACAATGCATATCATCATGAAACAATAACATGTTAAGATCTGAGATCATGGCACTCGGGCCCTAGTGACAAGCATTAAGCATAACAAGTTGCAACAATATCATAAAAGTACCAATTACGGATACTAGGCACTATACCCTAACAATCTTATGCTATTACATGACCAATCTCATCCAATCCCTACCATCCCCTTCAGCCTACAGCGGGGGAATTACTCACACATGGATGGGGGAAACATGGCTGGTCGATGGAGAGGCATCGGTGGTGATGATCTCCTCCAATTCTCCGTCCCGGCGGAGTGCCTGAACGGAGTTTCTGGTCCCGAGATGGAGTTTCGCGATGGCGGCGGTGTTCTGGATGTCTTCTGGCGATTTCGTCTAACCCCCGTGCGTTTTTAGGTCGAAGCCCTTAAGTAGTCCAGAGGGGAGCACCTGGGGCTGCTCGAGGCGTCGCCACCATAGGGCGGCGCGGCCCAGGGGCCCACCGCGTCGCCTTATGGGGTTGGCGCCTCGTGGCCCCCCTCCTTCTGGTCTTCTGGTCCGTCCCTCTTCTATGAAAATAGGCCCATTGGAATTAATCCCGGGGATTTTCTTGAAAGTTGAGTTTCTGCACAAAAACGAGACACCAGGGCAATTCTGCTGAAAACAGCGTTAGTCCGTGTTAGTTGTATCCGAAATACACAAATTAGAGGCAAAACAATAGCAGGAATGGTTTGAAAAAAGAGCTAGCAAGGAATGCTCTTGAAAGTCTGGTTGACGAGGTAGTTAGAGTACCCACTATCATTCGTTGACAACAACAAACACCTCTCAAAATAATTTTACTCCTGTTTTACAAATGAAAAGCTCTAGCACATGTTAATCCCTGCTTCCTCTCGCGAAGGGTCAATCTTTTACTTTTACATTGAGTCTCCATCCTTTCTTTGAGCACCTTCTTGAGAGCACAACTGTCATTCTTAGTACAATATGCTTGTCCCAAAATGTGATTAAGCGTGGTATAACTTTGATGCTTTTATCTTTGATAATCTCTACTTCTAGTCTTCCCATGAACTTCGAAGGTGCCCGAGCATTTATGTTTTGCTGTACAAATACGGGCAAGCGAGATACCCCTTTATCATATCCTTTTATGAACATTGCAATCTTGCTGATAGACATGATTCATGATGCTTATTATTAATTTGTTGGTACCCTTTCCATGATTGACATAGCTATTCGATGATTTTATTTGCATGTATCTTATTATGAATTGCCTAAGTACTTGTCCATATCATGAGAATATTTACATCATATGAACAAATGTGTTCGTGAAAGTTCTTTTATCGCACTCAGTTGTTAACTGAATTGCTTGAGGACAAGCAATAAGCTAAGCTTGGGGGAAAGTAGTCCAGAGGGGAGCACCTGGGGCTGCCCGAGGCGTCGCCACCATAGGGCGGCACGGCCCAGGGGCCCACCGCGCCGCCTTATGGGGTTGGCGCCTTGTGGCCCCCCTCCTTCTGGTCTTCTGGCTCCATCCCTCTTCTATGAAAATAGGCCCATTGGAATTAATCCCGGGGATTTTCCTGAAAGTTGAGTTTCTGCACAAGAACGAGACACCAGGGAAATTCTGCTGAAAATAGCGTTAGTCCGTGTTAGTTGTATCCGAAATACACAAATTAGAGGCAAAACAATAGCAAAAGTGTTCGGGAAAGTAGATACGTTTTGGACGTATCAATGCCGCTCAAAGAAATTATGCTACAACTGAAAAAGAATTATTAGCTGTAGTTTTCGCTTGTGATAAGTTTAGACCTTATATTGTTGATTCAAAAGTTACAATTCATACTGATCATGCTGCAATACGGTACCTTATGGAAAAGAAAGATGCTAAGCCAAGGCTTATTAGATGTGTGCTTCTTTTACAAGAATTTGATTTACATATTGTAGATAGGAAAGGTGCCGATAATCCTGTTGCTGATAATTTGTCTAGATTGGAAAATATTGCTTATGATCCTGTTCCTGTTAATTATAGTTTTCCAAATGAACAATAGGCTGTAATAAAGGTGAGCTCGCGAGATAGTCCTTGGTGTGCTGATTATGCTAACTTTATTGTCTCCAAGTACTTGCCTCCAACCTTTTCAGCCCAAAGAAAGGAGGAAGTTCTTTTATGACTTGAGGCATTATTTTTGGGATGACCCACACTTATATAAAGAAGGAGTGGATGGTATTATGCGAGGATGTGTCCCCGAATATGAACAACAAGAAATATTGAGTAAGTGTCATGGTAGTGTTTATGGAGGACATCACGCCGGAGATAGAACCGCACAAAAGGTTCTACAGTCAGGTTTTTATTGCCCAGCTCTCTTTAAAGATGCAAGGAAGTTTATCTTATCTTGTGATGAATGTCAAAGAGTTGGTAATATCTCTAGACGCAGTGAAATGCCTATGAATTATAATCTTGTTATTGAACCATTTGATTGTTGGGGATTTGACTCATGGGTCCTTTCCCTTCTTCAGAAGGTAACACTCATATACTTGTTGCTGTTGATTATGTTACTAAATGGGTGGAAGCCATACCCACAAAAAGTGCTCGATGGTGAGACCTCTTTAAGAATGCTTTTAGATGTTATTTTTCCTAGGTTTGGAGTACCTAGATATCTTATGACCGATGGAGGTTCTCATTTTATTGATGGTGGTTTTAGAAAAACTCTTGCTAAATATGGTATTAATCATAGGATTGCTTCCGCTTATCATCCTCAAACTAGTGGGCAAGTAGAATTATCAAATAGAGAAATTAAATCTATCTTGCAAAAGACTGTTAATAAATCTAGGAAAAATTGGGCTAGTAAGTTGAAGGAAGCGTTGTGGGCCTATAGAACTGCTTATAAAAATCCTATGGGTATGTCTCCTTATAAAATGGTTTATGGAAAAGCTTGTCATTTACCTTTAGAACTAGAGCACAAAGGTTATTGGGCTGTAAGAGAACTTAATAAAGATCCTAAACTTGCCGGTAAGAAAAGGTTGCTACAATTGAGTTCTTTAGATGAATGGAGAAGTGAAGCTTATGAAAATGCTAAACTTTTTAAGGAGAAAGTTAAGAAATGGCATGATAGAAGAATTATTAAAAGAGAATTTAATGTTGGAGATAATGTCCTATTGTATCGGTCTCGTCTCAGATTTTTCGCAGGGAAATTACTCTCAAAATGGTAAGGACCATATGTCATTGTGGAGGTGTATCGTTCAGGGGCAATAAAAATTGGTGCTCTGAAAGGTGATGCCACACAAGTGGTGAATGGACAAAGACTCAAGCATTATATTTCTGGAGATTCTTATAATGAAGATATTGATGGTATTCGAGTGGTGACTCCGGAAGCTTTCATCAAGGATCAAATTATAGTTCTGCAGAGTTCGACTTCGAATAGGTAACAGTTTTGGTAATAAAAAGTCCGCGTTTAACTTCCCGAACAATGTTTCTGCTATTTTTAGAAAATATGAAAAATTACGAGATCGAATCGGAGCGGAGGAGACGCACTAGGGCGTGTCCCCATAGGCCGGCGTGGGCCCCACCCTGGCCGCGCCGCCATATGGGACAGCTCCTCGGAGTCCCTCTTCCACTCTGGTTCGACCTGGTAGTTTCCTTCTGTCGTGAATTTTTTTGCTATATAATCCCCCGGACCCCCCGAGGTCCATATATCGTTTTCTCATCGTGTTTTGTTTCGAGCTGTTTTCTGCCAGGATCTGTTTTTGATCTAGAAGCACCATGGTCTCTAACAACAAGGGCAAAGGGCCTTTTGAGGAAGATATTCAAGACCCCGAGTTGAAAGAAGAAGTCAAGAGTGAAGATGAAGAAGAAGTGGAGGAAGACCCGCGTGTATACCCGCGTGCCACCGTCGCAAGCATCGGGGTGGTGGCGATTCCGTTCAACCCCAAGAGAAGCGCACGAATTAGCACCGGAGGAAAAGTTCCACGTCGTTTCCTAGCTCCAAGGACATCTCCTCCAGGCATCGACAACCCCTTCCATACTCTAATTCATAACAGTCAAATTGAAAGGATTCCCAAGGCAGTATTGCCTAGTAGTTGGGATATGGATCGTTCTAACACTGCAGGAAGGATGAAACCTGAAGCTGAGGAGTGGGGAAACAACTCTAAGAGTTGGGATTCACCGTCTGACATACTTCTTAACCGCGTCGAGCACAACTCGGAGCTGATCCGCAACCTCACTTACGAGATTGATGAGCTAAAGGAGCTTGTTAAGAAGCTTATCAAGAATTCACCACCACCGCCGAAGGAGTAATTCATCATTGGTATTGGCACCCCCTTGGGTTGTTCCAAGCTTGGGGGAGTGCCGCGGTATCACATTATCACTATCTTTTACCTTTTTACTAGCAAGTAGTGCCATATCATGAGTAGGGAAGTTATCATATAAGATGGTTTGCAGTGTGGAAGTATCTCTCTTTTAGTTGGTTATCTATGTATCCCTTGGTGTGAGTTATCGTTATGAAATATTAATGAGAAGTTTTATCATTTAATTTTTGCACACCTTATTTTAGTTTGCAATTTCGTTATATGATTGATCTTGTTATTAGTATTGATATCACTTTGGGAGCATCAAGTAAATCTATTTGGTTTTGGCAAACTTAGCATTGGTCAATAACAACAATACTTTGAAGTTTAAGTAGAAAAGAGGGAAGTACATGTAGATATATTATTTCATTATCTTTCTTTCTTGTTAGCTAATGAGCTTAGTATCCTGAAGTTAAAATTATTCGTGCTTACAAGGAAGATGCATGATTGTTTCTATCACATGTATATTTGTTTGTTTCCCTCAACTCTTATGCTTGCTAACCAACCTTGCTAGCCAAAGACCTGTACTGAGAGGGAATACTTCTCGTGCATCCAAAACCTTAAACCAAACCTATGCCATGTGCGTCCACAATAACTACCTACTATGTGGTATTTCTCTGCCATTCCAAGTAAATACTTCATGTGCTACCTTTAAACAATTCGAAGCTTTATTACTCCTTATTGGTGCCAATCTTTTATAGCTCATGAGGAAGTATGTGGTGTTTTATCTTTCAATCTTGTTGGGCAGACTTTCACCAATGGACTAGTGGCACATCCGCTTATCCAATAATTTTTCAAAAAGAGCTGGCAACGGGGTTCCCAGTCCCAATTAATTAACTTTCATTAATAATTCTCTTCACATGTTTTGCCCTGATTCATCAGTAAGCAATTTAATTTTGCAAATAGACACTCCTCCATGGTATGTGAAATGTTGGAAGGCACCCGAGGATTCGGTTAGCCATGGCTTGTGAAAGCAAAGGTTGGGAGGAGTGTCATCCCTAAATAAAACTAAAGTACATGTGTAAACAAAAGAGAAGAGGGATGATCTACCTTTCTGGTAGAGATAACGTCCTTCATGGGAGCCGCTCTTTGGAAGTCTGTTTGGCAAGCGGGTTAGAGTACCCACTACCATTCGTTGACAACAACAAACACCTCTCAAAACTTTAATTTTATGCTCTCTATATGATTTCAAAACTTAAAAAGCTCTAGCACATGATTTAATCCCTGCTTCCCTCTGCGAAGGGCCTATCTTTTACTTTTATGTTGAGTCAGTAAACCTATTCCCCTCTATCTCAAGCAAGCAATTGAGTTGTTGTGATCCAACCATTTATATTGTGATCTATTTAATCATGTCTTTTATTCTTCCTTGTTTAGTACAAATTTTATCAGAATCAAGATGACTCTGAAGGTTATCAATGATTATGAGGATACTGTTATGACTGAGCATGTAAGATCTTGATACGTCTCCGACGTATCGATAATTTCTTATGTTCTATGCCATATTATTGATGATACCTACATGTTTTATGCACACTTTATGTCATATGCGTGCATTTTCTGGACTAACCTATTAACAAGATGCAGAAGTGCCAGTTCCTGTTTTCTGCTGTTTTTGGTTTCAGAAATCTTAGTAACGAAATATTCTCGGAATTGGACGAAACGAAGACCCAGGGGCCTATTTTTCCACGGAGCTTCCAGAAGACCGAAGAACATACGAAGTGGGGCCACGAGGTGGCCAAACCACATGGCGGCGCGGCCAAGGGGGCCCGCGCCGCCTGTGGTGTGGGCCCCTCGTCCGGCCCCCGACTCGCCCTTCCGCCTACTTAAAGCCTCCGTCGCGAAACCCCCGACGCGAAGAACCACGATACGGAAAACCTTCCGGAGCCGCCGCCATCGCGAAGCCAAGATCCGGGGGACAGGGAGTCTCGTTCCGGCACCTGCCGGAGCGGGGAAGTGCCCCGGAAGGCTTCTCCATCGACACCGCTGCCATCTCCACCGCCATCTTCGACACCGCTGCTTGCTCCCATGAGGAGGGAGTAGTTCTCCATCGAGGCTCGGGGCTGTACCGGTAGCTATGTGGTTCATCTCTCTCCTATGTGCTTCAATACAATAATCTCATGAGCTGCCTTACATGATTGAGATTCATATGATGATGCTTGTAATCTAGATGTCATTATGCTAGTCAAGTGAGTTTTACTTATGTGATCTCCGGAGACTCCTTGTCCCACGTGTGTAAAGGTGACGAGTGTGTGCACCGTGTGGGTCTCTTAGGCTATATTTCACAGAATACTTATTCACTGTTGAATGGCATAGTGAGGTGCTTATTTATATCTCTTTATGATTGCAATATGTTTTGTATCACAATTTATCTATGTGCTACTCTAGTGATGTGTTATTAAAGTAGTTTTATTCCTCCCGCACGTGTGTAAAGGTGACGAGTGTGTGCACCGTGTTAGTACTTGGTTTATGCTATGATCATGATCTCTTGTAGATTGCGAAGTTAACTATTGCTATGATAATATTGATGTGATCTATTCCTCCTACATATGCATGAAGGTGACAAGTGTGCATGCTATGATAGTACTTGGTTTAGTCTTTTGATCTATCTTACACTAAAGGTTACTAAAATATGAGCATTATTGTGGAGCTTGTTAACTCCGGCATTGAGGGTTCGTGTAATCCTACGCAATGTGTTCATCATCCAACAAGAGTGTAGAGTATGCATTTATCTATTCCGTTATGTGATCAATGTTGAGAGTGTCCACTAGTGAAAGTCTAATCCCTAGGCCTTGTTCCTAAATATCGCTATCGCTGCTTGTTTACTTGTTTTCTTGTGTTACTACTGCTGCGTTACTACTCGCTGCGTTACTACGCTTGTTTACTCGTCCTGGGCAAAGCACTTTTCGGTGCCGTTGCTATTACTTATTCATACCACCTGTATTTCACTATCTCTTCGCCGAACTAGTGCACCTATTAGGTGTGTTGGGGACACAAGAGACTTCTTGCTTTGTGGTTGCGGGGTTGCATGAGAGGGATATCTTTGACCTCTTCCTCCCCGAGTTCGATAAACCTTGGGTGATCCACTTAAGGGAAACTTGCTGCTGTTCTACAAACCTCTGCTCTTGGAGGCCCAACACTGTCTACAAGAATAGAAGCTCCCGTAGACATCAAGCTATTTTCTGGCGCCGTTGCCGGGGAGGAAAGGTAAAAGGCTCTCATACACCGGTCCCAGGTAAAGTATTTTTCTGGCGCCGTTGTGTGTGTGCTCAAAGCTATTTCCTTTAGATCCTCGCAATTGCATCTTTTTGTTTCTTGTTTACACTAGTTTGGCATAATGGACAACAATGAGCTTCTTATTCTATTTCCTGATTTAAAACATGGATTGTTTGATGCGAAAATTAAAAAACCTATGGAATCTTATTTGCATGTCTGGTAGTAATATTAGTATGAACGCTTTGAACACCATTGTTGATAATGATATAGAAAGTTCTAAGCTTGGGGAAGCTGGTTTTCATGATCTTTTTAGTCCCCCAAGCATTGAGGAGAAAATTTTCTTTGATGATACTTTGCCTCCTATTTATGATGATTATAATAGTGGTCTTTTGGTACAACCTACTATGGAGAGTAAATTTTATTGTGATTATACTATGCCTCCTACACTTGATGAGAATAATAATGATAGCTACTTTGTTGAATTTGCTCCCGCTATTACTAATAAAATTGATTATGCTTATGTGGAGAGTAATAATTTTATGCATGAGACTCATGATAAGAATGCTTTATGTGATAGTTATATTGTTGAGTTTGCTCATGATGCTACTGAAAGTTATTATGAGAGAGGAAAATATGGTTGTAGAAATTTTCATGTTACTAAAATGCCTCTCTATGTGCTGAAATTTTTGAAGCTACACTTGTTTTATCTTCCTATGCTCGTTACTTTGCTCTTCATGAACTTGTTTATTTACAAGATTCCTATGCATAGAAAGCATGTTAGACTTAAATGTGTTTTGAATTTGCCTCTTGATGCTCTCTTTTGCTTCAAATACTATTTCTTGCGAGTGCATCATTAAAACTGCTGAGCCCATCTTAATGGCTATAAAGAAAGAACTTCTTGGGAGATAACCCATGTGTTATTTTGCTACAGTACTTTGTTTTATATTTGTGTCTTGGAAGTTGTTTACTACTGTAGCAACCTCTCCTTATCTTAGTTTTGAGTTTTGTTGTGCCAAGTAAAGTCTTTGATAGTAAAGTAAGTACTAGATTTGGATTACTGCGCGAGTTCCAGATTTCTTTGCTGTCACGAATGTGGGTCTACCTCCCTGTAGGAAGCTCATAAAATTAAGCCAATTTACGTGCATGATCCTCAGATATGTACGCAACTTTCATTCAATTTGAGCATTTTCATTTGAGCAAGTCTGGTGGCCTAATAAAATCCATCTTTACGGACTGTTCTGTTTTGACAGATTCTGCCTTTTATTTCGCATTGCCTCTTTTGCTATGTTGGATGAATTTCTTTGATCCACTAATGTCCAGTAGCTTTATGCAATGTCCAGAAGTGTTAAGAATGATTGTTTCACCTCTGAACATGTGAATTTTTATTATGCACTAACCCTCTAATGAGTTGTTTCGAGTTTGGTGTGGAGGAAGTTTTCAAGGATCAAGAGAGGAGTATGATGCAATATGATCAAGGAGAGTGAAAGATCTAAGCTTGGGGATGCCCCGGTGGTTCACCCCTGCATATATTAAGAAGACTCAAGCGTCTAAGCTTGGGGATGCCCAAGGCATCCCCTTCTTCATCGACAACATTATCAGGTTCCTCCCCTGAAACTATATTTTTATTCCATCACATCTTATGCACTTTGCTTGGAGCGTCGGTTTGTTTTTGTTTGTTGTTTTGTTTGAATAAAATGGATCCTAGCATTCACTTTATGGGAGAGAGACACGCTCCGCTGTAGCATATGGACAAATATGTCCTTAGGCTCTACTCATAGTATTCATGGCGAAGTTTCTTCTTCGTTAAATTGTTATATGGTTGGAATTGGAAAATGCTACATGTAGTAACTCTAAAATGTCTTGGATAATTTGATACTTGGCAATTGTTGTGCTCATGTTTAAGCTCTTGCATCATATACTTTGCACCCATTAATGAATAAATACTTAGAGCTTGCTAATTTGGTTTGCATATTTGGTTTCTCTAGAGTCTAGATAACATCTAGTATTGAGTTTTGAACAACAAGGAAGACGGTATGGAGTCTTATAATGTTTACCATATGTCTTTTATGTGAGTTTTGCTGTACTCGTTCATCCTTGTGTTTGTTTCAAATAACCTTGCTAGCCTAAACCTTGTATCGAGAGGGAATACTTCTCATGCATCCAAAATACTTGAGCCAACCACTATGCCATTTGTGTCCACCATACCTACCTACTACATGGTATTTATCCGCCATTCCAAAGTAAATTGCTTGAGTGCTACCTTTAAAATTCCATCATTCACCTTTGCAATATATAGCTCATGGGACAAATAGCTTAAAAACTATTGTAGTATTGAATATGTACTTATGCACTTTATCTCTTATTAAGTTGCTTGTTGAGCGATAACCATGTTTACGGGGACGCCATCAACTATTCTTTGTTGGATATCATGTGAGTTGCTATGCATGTCCGTCTTGTCTGAAGCAAGAGAGATCTACCATCTTCATGGTTGGAGCATGCATATTGTTAGAGAAGAACTTTGGGCCGCTAACTAAAGCCATGATTCATGGTGGAAGTTTCAGTTTGGACATATATCCTCAATCTCATATGAGAATAATAATTGTTGCCACATGCTTATGCATTAAAGAGGAGTCCATTATCTGTTGTCCATGTTGTCCCGGTATGGATGTCTAAGTTGAGAATAATCAAAAGCGAGAAATCCAAAATGCGATCTTTCTCCTTAGACCTTTGTACGGGCGGCATGGAGGTACCCCATTGTGACACTTGGTCAAAACATGTGCATTGCAAAGATCCGGTAGTCCAAGCTAATTAGGACAAGGTGCGGGCACTATTAGTATACTATGCATGAGACTTGCAACTTGTAAGATATAATGTACATAACTCATATGCTTTATTACTACCGTTGACAAAATTGTTTCATGTTTTCAAAATAAAAGCTCTAGCACAAATATAGCAATCGATGATTTCCTCTTTGAAGGACCATTCTCTTTACTTTTATGTTGAGTCAGTTCACCTATTTCTCTCCACCTCAAGAAGCAAACACTTGTGTGAACTGTGCATTGATTCCTACATATTTGCATATTGTACTTGTTAT
>NC_061509.1:127946915-127959322 GCF_022539505.1 Lolium rigidum | reverse complement strand
TATATGTGACTATAGTCCGAGTTGGTGAAGCAGTTCTTTGCTACGTTGGCCATCAAGAAAGATGAGGACCATACTATGGAATGGATGTCTGGCTCCACTCACTGTAGTGCCACCTTGCACCGTTTTGCTGCTATTCTTGGAGTTCCTGCAGAAGGAGGCCGTCGTCTGCATGGACCTCAGAGGGCAGATAAGAATGCACTGTTTGATCTCTATACATCTGCTGGAAAAGTGGGAGAGACCAAGGGGCTGCTTACCATCTATGGTCAGTTGCTTAGGTTCTTTCGGGCCACCATCGCTCCTAGTGGTGGTAACAATGATGCAATCCGGGGAACTCTTGTGGACCTCATGTACCTCAGCTTTCGGTGTGCTCGTGATGAGAATGAGGAACGTAACTTCACTATTGATGTCATGGACTTCATCTTCCATGAGATTCATGATGCCATGGTCTCCCGCACCACTATACCTTATGCGCCTTACATCCAGCTCCTCATCAACAACACTGCGGGCGTGCGTGGTGAAGACTTGAGCGGGTACCCTTTGATGAAGCACTCTTGTCAAGAAGGTCTACAAGCTTAAGCCTTGTCTCTTCTGTCGTACCTCCACCGACTCCTTCATGGGTGATGCTCGTTCTAGTGGATTTGCTCCTGCTCGCCATTCCGACCTCCCCTGCTATGAAGAAACAAGTGAACAGGCTC
The DNA here is from genome assembly GCF_022539505.1 of Lolium rigidum. Taxonomy (NCBI): domain Eukaryota; kingdom Viridiplantae; phylum Streptophyta; class Magnoliopsida; order Poales; family Poaceae; genus Lolium; species Lolium rigidum. The sequence goes on along the minus strand of NC_061509.1, from coordinate 127,958,627 downwards.
GGTTGGTTTCAGCGTTACATCCTTTGCATGAACATTGAGATCCATAAGGAGAACTATGCGGCCAGCGGGAGCGTTCGAGATTAAGCATACTCAGGCGGTTGTTCCGCACAAGCTCAGTGGTGAGCAAGGACCCCCTCCTCAGCCTCCAGTTCACCAAGGTTACAGTGGGTGGCATTCTGCACAGGTTCCGTGGAGTGATCTTGATAGTTGCATTCAAAGGTCCAGCCTCACGCGCCGCTCTCCGGATGCCCCTAACACTGATGAAGAAGAAGAAGAAGAAGAGGAAGCGGCGTACGAGTCCGATGATGAAGATGCCTCCGAGTGATTCCCATGGGGCGAGTAGCATCGCGCTTGTCCCCTTTTTGGCGTCTCAATGCCAAAGGGGGAGAAGTGTTCTATTAGGAACTCTCTCGGGGATTTGCATGGTTTGGGCACAAGCATATGCGTTTATCATTCCTTTATTGCTTGTGCTCCCTCTTATTTGAACTATTTGCTTTGGTTGTGTTCCGTTTAAAACTATGTGCTATGTGGTGTGAGACATTGTTATGGTTTTCGGATTTCTATATGTTGAGATCAAGGCTATTATATTATGTGTGATGCTATATCTCCGTATCATATATCTACACATGGGTATGACTTCTAGCATCCTATCTCAACTTCATATATGTTTATGTCTCTTGTTAGAGCTCATGATGGATACCTCTTGTGTTGAGGCATCCCGCTCCTATGTGTTGTGTATTTGTATTCAAATGCAAATTACTTATATGCACACATGTAGGGGGAGTGCCTCTATGTTTTGCCATCATGCTTGTCTCTATAGCGATTCTCTTGCAAATCCGTATATTGTCATCAAACACCAAAAAGGGGGAGATTGAAAGAACATCTCTCATATTATGTTTTGAGTGTTTGATGTCAATGTATGTGATACACTAATGTTTGTTTAAGTTACAGGGATTATATAGATACATTTGTATGTGTGTTGGATGTGGTCGATCGCTGTCAAAAGAATCAGCAAAAAGTTCATCGAGGCCGGATAATCCGGGCCGGATATTTCCAAAATATTCGGCCCCCAGAATTTCAGCTAAGGACTTGAGGAAATGCAGCTCAGTATAGGGGCCGGACATTTGCCCGGATATTGTCCCGGTTTTGTCCCAGGGCCGGATTATCCGGGCCGGACATTTCAAGAATATCCGGCCCCCTCGAAAATGGCTAAGGACCCGAAGAATTGCTTCTACTGGATAGGGCCGGACAATGTCCGGACATTGTCCTGGTTTTGTACCAGGAGGCCGGATTATCCGGGGGGGGGGGCGGATTATCCGGCCCTAACTTAGGCCGGATTATCCGGCCCCCCGGAAGGCTCAACGGCTGGATTTTGGGGAGGGGTATTTATACCCCTCTTCTTCTTCCTTCCCCCTTTGCTCAATCATTGCAAGAAAAATCTGCCAAGCTTCACCACCATTAGAGCCACCTCAAGAACACAAGATTTGCAAGATCTCCTTCCTCCCCCAACCAAATCTCTTGATCTTTGGAGATTCGAAGGAGAAGCCACCGATCTACATCCTCACCGAAGCGTTTTTCATTTCCCCCTCATTTGTTTGAGGGATCTCATGCTAGTGTTCCTATTTGGTTCCCTAGCTGATTTGTGTTGATGTGTTGTTGTTGATTGTTGTATTGTTACAGATTTGGGAGCCTCCAATTCAGTTGTGGATGTGTGCCCCAAGAACCTTGGAAAGGCCCGGTTTCCGCCTCGAGGAAATCCCTTAGTGGAAGTGGGCTAGGCCTTTGTGGCGTTGCTCACAGGAGATCTGAGTGAAGCCTTCGTGGCTGTTGGTTTGGCTTTCGTAGCAACCACACTCCTCCAAACGTAGACGTACCTTCTTGCAAAGCAAGGGAACTACGGGAATCATCTCCGTGTCATCGCGTGCTCCACTCTCGGTTACCTCTATCCTATTCTATCTCTTATATTGTGTAGCTATATCTTGCTTAGTTGCTTATCTTGTCATATAGGTAAATTCACTTAGTTGCATATCTAGAGAATTTACCTTTGTGTCAAGCCTAAATTGAAAAAGAACTAAAAATTGGTTAGCACCTATTCACCCCCCCCCTCTAGGTGCGGCATACGATCCTTTCAATCAGGACCCCGGTTTGTTTGTTTACCACATGTCTACCAATGTTTTTGATTGATACAATTATAGCATGTAATGAAACTTATTATGAAATATTGAGATAATAATAATCTCACTTTATTATTTGCCTCTAGGGCACTATCTCCAACAATATTTGTGTGCAACTTTGCAATGTAATCAGGAACAAACTTTGGTGCATCACTTCTAGACATGTCCATTTGCATAGCACTAGATGGACCTAGCACGCTTTGCCGCGCCCGTTTTTTCAGCTACTGTGGTTTAAATTCTATTGTGATCTCTAAGTTATGGACACATGTAATAATTTAACTCGCGGTCAATTATACTCATGAAAAGATGATTACGGATGGACACATGGATGTCTTTGATTGCAGGATCATTGTTTCCAGATTTGCGACTCTAGTCATAGCAGATCTTCTCTACACTAAATGATGTTTATGTAGCTTGTATGTGTTTTGGAGACTTGAAGCGTCCACTAAAAACTATTAGAGCATAAAAATAGCAATTCACCTGGGAAACACTAACCAACTCTTGTTTCTCACGCATATAGTGCCTAGCTAACTATTTTGAAAGAATTGGCCCTAAGTTTTAGTGTACCGATCATACTATTATAGATTAGCATGGCACCAAATTAATCACATAAAAACTGCACCATTTCAACGCCACTGCAGCATTGCCTTTTGTATCTCTCTTTCGCATCTGCCTCCAGCAGTAGTGAGGGCAACCGAACGACGCCTATCACATGCACTGTTGTGCTTGGCCGAACCCAGGTTGTGGTACCCTGCAACCATGAGGGCGGCAATGACAGCCGATGTCGCCACTACATGAAGGGCATCCAGAAGAAGGGCAACCCTGCAACAGAACGACTAAATCAATCGTCTAAATCATGTTATACAAACTATGTATTTAGCGTGGAAGTAAACTACTTTTATTTGGGTGAGACAGTAAACTATTTATTCACAAGGAATTACTTTTTCTTGTATATCACGAATGTGTATAAGATTGATAGATAAAGCGCATGACATTTTTCAGGAACAAGCGAAAATGCACACCTATTATATAGACAGAAGAAACGAACAAGACCATTAAATTTGCATAAAGTTGTGCTCTTTTCAGGTCAAGGATTCATACATTATCTACATAATCAGGTCATACCCGCGAACTAAAGTGGGAGCTATATTGTGTCTTCTACTTGTACATGGCTGACCGTGCCTGCTGGACAGCGCATCATCTTGATTAATGATAATGCTAGTATGACTCTAAAAAAGGTAAATACACTTTGTTTGCTGATTGCAAGACCTGCTACACAAAATCATATCAAGCCAATAAACTTTGGTATCTTATCAGGAGTTATGGAACTTTTTAGTTCACATTGCATATAGTGCAAATGGGCAGTAAGCAACGAAATCATATCAGGTTACGGATCCCATGTCATGTAACAATTTGTGAAGGCTGTAGACGATTTCAGCAAACCAATATTTATTTATTTATTATGGAGATAAAGCTACAAAGTACCAATAACATTCTAGAGTTCACACATAACAGAATTACATGGAAAATTTCCGGTGCTATTGGCAAATTGGTACAACTGACTAATGCGAAACTGGATGGGGACAATTTGAACTGAAGGATACGTGCAAGTGTAGTTGTAAAATAAAATATTAAAAATTTCTCACAACAAACTGGATAGGAGTATATATAAAAAAATTCAACAACTCAATGTCTATGCAATTAATGAAAGAACCATGTGAAAAACAATAGCAAGCACACTATTTCAGAACCGAACCCTAATGCTATTTATGCGAAAGTTAATACCTTGTGCTCCTAGCATGGCACTAAATTCCGTTCAGAATCATTTGTTTTGAACACTCACTAGGAGGTGATGAGACAATTTACTAAAAGAAAGAAAAGAACAAAATGCCTACCAAAATATAATTAGGACTAAATGACAAGGGATTAACTTGTCAATGCCTATGGATTGTAGGCTAGGGTTTAGTTAGAAGTAGAGGGCAAGTAGATCTCGAAGGTTTCAGCCGAAAAGTACTCGACGATTATGAAAACTAGGGTTTGCAGACAATGATTCGATGATCTCCTCGTCCCTCGACTCCCCCTTTATATAAGAGGTGGAGCCGAGGGTTTCGTTTTGTACAAGTTTACAGAGTCCGGGACGGTTTCTACCTCATCCCGCCAGATTACAAATAACTCTTCCTATTACAATTCTACTTTCCTTAATATATCTTGGGCTCTCGAACCTTCTTATTCTTCGGGTAGTGGGCCTTCGTAAAACTCCGGGTACTATCTTTGGTAGGCCCATTTGGGATGCCTATGTCACTAAAGGAATCGGGAATTATGCTATATCCAAGGATTGGCAGGAAATAAGAAACATGATAGAGTAAACATAAGTGATGATTTGGTTGATAAAATCTGAATCTATCACTACACAATAAGCCTGATGAAAACTCTGTGATTCAGATATGTTTTTTTTTTCAAATTGATTCATGTATGCTAGAAAATCTAGGCATCTCAAGATCTGGAAATTAAATCCAAATATTGCCCAGCCTTTGTGGAGGCACCATACTGCTTCATGAATCGTTAAGGATAAATTATATTCGAAATCCGCAGATCTGGTAACGAATTCTTTCTATTGGATTGAAGCGAGGTATTTAGCATGGCACCATGTAAACTTTTCTTTGCTGCTGGTAAGAAAACTTTAACAAACTTTATAATTGACTGGTACCAATTATTCGGTATAGTCTTTAATAGATCTCAAAAAAGGAGTGGGAGGCAGAAATAAGAAACGTCACAAATTATAACTCAAGTGATATCAGTGGATGTGTGGAGATCATAAAATCTAGCCCATCAACATTAAGTGTAATATCTAACACTGATGACGTTTAGCACTATCTTCAGCCTAAATTAACAATGCACACTATTATTTAAATAGTAAGGGATGGTAACTTGGTAAGATGCTTTGCTGCAAGGGTACATGATACACGTATATTGAATGGTAAAATAAAGTTCGATTTTCGTCCCGACATTGGTTGAGCACAAAACCTCGAATCGGGTATCCATTTTCATTTCATCAATGGAACAACATTTCACAGCCAAACATACGGTGTGTGCGTTTATAAAATTAAGTGCGGTTCAGAAACCCACTGCTGCAAAGGATATATATGTGCAGCTCGAGCTTGTGTTCCAAACTACTTACTGAAGTTTTTAATTCCAGCACTTGGCAGATACTTTGCAACTGCTTATGGCTGTAACTCTGTGCTACACTACTGTCGGTTTGCATCTTAGGTCAGGATGAATACTTTGTACTACCTTAAGAAACAAACCCGCTGCTCAATCCCATTGATCAAGTAAATATGTTGAACGTTTCAGTGAATGAAGACAGTAATGCATCAGTAGCATTGTTTTTAACTCTTAACGAAAATGAAAACTGAAGCTAACAGAGCAATAGAGACAGTGGTGTGCTGCTGACTGCTGATCAAGCCATCGCCGAAACATGGAAAGCGTAAAGACGACGAAAGTTCAGTACAGACTGAAACAGGGAAGGAAAATAAAGAGACAAACCTGAGAATGGGGGTGGTCGTACTGGATTGGAGGCTTGCCTGAGCATTTCGACAAAGTGAGGCCGCCCCTGCTGCGATTTCCTCCATGGGCTTGGCGTCAGATCGACGCATTTGGGGTTCCGCTTCGAGTTCCAGGCAGTGGATTGACAGGTACCGGGAAGTATACGTCGGCGCTGGCATGGGGCGAGCCGCCACGGAGGGGAACTGGGCGGCGGCGGCGACCGCCACCTGGTCTGCGTCAAGCACGATCCAGGCGCGCGGCGTGATCCAGGCGCGCGGCGTCTGCCCTCTGGAATCGCCAGGAGGTGCTCGTCTCCGCGGTCAGTGAACAACGGCGTCCTCCATTGTCCACAACCACCAGAAGACGACGACCGGCGACCGGCACGGCGAGGTGGAGGGATGCAAGACCGATGAGAGATCTACACGCAAGTATGCAACCATGAGTTTTCCTTTCTCCTTCGAACCTGTTCCAGCGGCGACGGAGACGTAACGCAACAACCGACCCACATAAACCGACATTGTGACCGACTCTGAAATCCAAAGGAGCGACGCGCTAACTCAGCATCATGTAGGCCCAAAGAGAGCGACATGTGGATCAACGAGAGACTCTCCCAACCCTCGGAGCTTAGAGCTCTTAGAAGATTGTTGGAATCATATATGTCCTTAGAGGTCTAGGAATCTTTTTATCAAGTAAGCTTTTAGTGATATCAAGGACAAGTTAAAGATCCCATTTTCCATGGAATCATAATTTCAATCGCATGGGGGATATGGATAGTTAGAAACAACAAATTTTTCAAGGACCATACGCCAAGATTCTAAAATTTGAAGGCAACTTATCACAATGAACTCAGAATGGTTGCTTTTAGAATGAAGAAAAAGGACGATGATGCTTTCAAGAATGGTTACAATCGACTTATGCTAAGAAAAGTTTTGTCTTTCTTCTTAATAATGGTGTAACCTTGAAAATCGAATAAACACTAGAGGTCTAGTTGTTTCCAAGATGATTCCACATATGTTGGACCAAATGTTTTTGGAGGCGGATGTGAGTTGCCTTGTCATACATCTCATGCTGCACAACCAGAAAATCTAACAAGTCAGCTGGTGGTTCGGGCTAGGACGCAACATTCTCACCTTGAGATTCCCAGCCTTTGTCAAACAAGCTCCCATCGCGCTCATCCTCAACGATCATGTTATGCATGATCACACAAGCAGTTATGACCTCCCACATAGTCTCATGGATCCAAGTCCTAGCAGTGTACCGAACTATATCCCAACGTGATTACAACATGCTAAATGCCCGCTCCACACCCTTCTTGGAGGCCTCTTGCTCTTTAACAAACCTTGCCCCGACCTCGTTTGCAGGCAAGAAGATTGTCTTCACAAGTGTGGAGACCATGCAGGATATATACCATCAACTAGATATTATCCTTTGACATGGAGGTGGCTATTGACCTCATGTTGGACCGGTAGAACATGACCTTCAGCAAGACGAGCCAACACCAGACATCGTTGAAGTACACTAATATCATTGTTCGAGCCTGCCATGCCAAAGAATGAGTGCCAAATTCAAAGATCTTGAGACGCAACCGCCTCAAGTGTGATTGTGCATCCTTCCGTATGGCCATGATACTGACCTTGTCACCCAAATGGACATTTTTCCATTACCAGTGCATGCAATCTATGTTTCCAAGCATACTAGGAAACCATCTGATGCATTTATTGACAATAGCCGAGTAGTGTGAGCAGCATTTTGGTTGCCTCAAGTACACTTCAGCAAAAACCGCAACCACAACCATGCAGTTTCTGTACATTGCATCAAGGCAACCCGTGTAATATCCCAGGTTTAGAGGCAATAAAATGAGAGAACACCAAAGTGTGCATTGCATTCATGCATAGAAAATCCGGGGAATTTTCGCGCTTTCAAATAAAACTTACCACAGTCACTGAAGTTTCACTTGACTTGCTAGAATTGAAGTATATCATCAAGTCAAGCGCTATAAACTTCACTGTGATCTTTGCTAAAACCTTGTTTTGGGTAGAGATGATTTGATCTATGGATTAGATCAAACGGAATTAGATTTACAACAACACATTCTTTAAGAATCAAACCCTAACTTATTAACACTTAAAAGTTAGCAACTACCTTTGTGTGTAATTTAATTCACTTCTAAACTTATTACCAAATAAGGTAAACCACAGGGTCTAAAGTGCATAAAAGCCACACATTCCTATTTAAATCATAACTTATTAAGTATATGGAATATCATAAAACTAAATCCATTTACATTACGAATTATAGTTCAAACTATTTGAATAAAACTAACTATGAGTATTTTGAAACTCATATGATCATGCCTTGGTGAATTCAAACACCAACTATCCAAACTTGAGAAATACCCTCAACATTAACCTTTTACCAATATTATAATGTAAATCCAATCAAAGATGGTATGATGACTCATCCACAATAATAAAACCATCCATAAGATATTTAGTAACAAATGCCACTTGGCTATCCAAAAATAAATCATATGAGAGGATAATCTCTATGCCACATAGGATGAAAATATCTACATGACTTGCTTTCCAAGCTATGCCACCTCATGCTCAAAGGATTTCTATGGATAAGGGCATGACAATCAAGCACCTTACTCATCTAACCAACATAAGAGTCACCACCTATGTGTCATGATACTAGAGCTTGCCCAAGCCTATAAATAGAGACACACCCTCCATCCATTTGCTCATCAAGTACCATGCTACATGGGAACAAACACATAGAGCCACTCCATGTGAATTATCTAGGATCAAGATGAAGAAGCTAGGAGGTGGAGGCATACCACAAGATGCAGGTTTATCAGATTTCCTGAAGAACAAGCTACAGAAGATACCAAGATAGAATTCCTAGGGAAACCATATATTTAGAGGATCATATCATCATCTCTTGAGTAGGACCTTAGGATATTCCAAGACATTGAGAAGTGAGAGAAGTTATAATACTAACCATAGCCATGTTCATACAAGAATATTAGAGAAGTACTAATCCTAGTTGTTCAAGTCAATATTTGATCTTAGAAGTGAGAACCCTATTCCAATAGCAATACCTTAGGAAACCAATTCCATAATCATCAAAACTTGGTATTAATTATAAACCTTAAGAATCTAGGATGAGTGTGATGAGAAGAATATTAAAGAGGGATTAGTGAGGAATGAGTGGATCTTGTCTAATGCATGATTATACCTTGTAGATATAGATGATAAGTTAAACCCATATGATTAATAGATATCATCTACCACATAAAATAATAAGTATATCACTAGTAGTTAACCCCAGACCAAACCTCATGCCTTGTATGGAGGAGTAATCCTAGCCAATTTAGCATAACCTAGCTTATGCTCATATTCTAATCCTAGTTGTGTATCACCTTGGTAATCACTACTAAAATCCTAGACCACATTTGAATTTCAATCCAAGTATCACTTTGGATTATAAGTAAAACCCTGCCATACCTCATGCCTATTTAATACTTCAATTAGTGAAGTATTCCCAAAACCATAAACCTTGTCATATGGAACCAATCTACATAAAATGATATGCCATAACTTGTGTATCATGGATCACCAGTATAATCCAAGCTAGAAGTTGCTAAGCAAGATTAGTAATTATAGAGTTTAATTAACCATTTTCTCAAACCTTAGAAACAATCATACCCATGAAATCATGAACCAATCCATTCTCATTACCATTTATTTTAAACTCTAGCTATAATTATAAATATGTGCACAATCCCTATTGTTAGGTACTAGCCAACCTAATAAAGTGTTCACCAAGCACATGTTATAATTTCAATCATTAAAACAGATTGGTTCCTAAATAAAAAGGAATTGAGATAAACACATAAACCCTATATATTTTCAATTTAGAATGACCTCACAAAATATCCATCTAATCAATATTTCAATACTTGTTACCACAAGCAAACTAGGCAGTGAGTATGATTATCAAATTGTTTTGATATTCAAATAATTTGGAAGCTGCAAAACAAAATAGAAACCAAATTTGAATTCAAATCAAATTAAAAACAGAAATAGAAAAGAAGAAAAAGAGAAAAGATAGAAACTCACCTGGTGGATCGCAGCAGCCCACACAGCAGCCCAAGTCGAAGCCCAGCCCACGAAGCAAATCGACCCACGACCACCGTCCCGTTTCGGGTGCATCAAAATTCGTGCATCAAAATTCGTGCGAAGCCGAGCATCCAGGGGAGGTCTGAGTGCGGCCAATTTCAAGATCTTCTTCCGCTGGACATCACCGGAATCGGCGAAGTTGAAGTCGATTCCGTCTCCAATCGACATCGGCGACCATCTAGGAAGCACCAGGGTGAGCATGCGCATCTCCTAAGCCCTTTAGATCATCCTCGCATGCCCTGTAACTCGCGTTCGATTCTTCACCGGAGTGCGCCGCCGCAGCACATGGTTGCCGGCGATGCTCCGACGAGTTTCTCGCCAAACCAACACCACCATCGTGTCCAGTAGCTCGAGGGGAGTCGGAATATCCTAGTCGCGCGTCCCGGGAGGTCATAAATCGGCGGCGTCGTCCTCAGCAGGCCGCCGGCGGTTAAACGCCGGTGAGGTCAAACCCGTGGTCAAGGTTGACCGGACCTTGCCGCGTGGTCTGCTGAGGTGGACACGCAGGTCCCACCAGCCGCTCTCGCGGGTATAAATGAATCGGTACATTTAGTGTTTTAGATTTATTTCAAATTCCGAGAAAATCACCGAAACTTTGCAAAATTGTATAAAATTCATTTCAACTCAGAAAATTATGAATAATATATCAAAATGCTCACAAAAATAAACTCTATTCAAATAAAATATAAAACAAAAATGTGTGTCAAAACAAAAATCCACTTATTTTTAACTTTATTAATTATGCCATTTCAATTATTTAACATACAATTTGAATTCAATAATTAATGAAGTTTCAAAATTAAATTTTAACTATTCAAGTAACTAAGTAAAATGTTAAGATTAATTTTATTTACCATATTTGCATTAACTTAATTATTAGTGGTAATTCATAAACCCTAATTTGAAAATTCTAAGTTACTATTTTCTTAAATAATAATAAATCAAGAAAATATTAAAAACCAATATTAATTTAGTAACTTAAATATTGTGAACTTAAATAATTTTAATTTGCAAGTATTATTTTTAAAACCTAGTAATAATTGTTAAACCCTTATCTCTGAATTAAACCTAATTAGGAGTTACCCTAATTATTAATTTTGTGGAAGTTAATAAAATGTCAAACCATTACTAATTATGCTTCAAAGTAATTAGTTACCACACCTATATTTTCAATCATCATTTTAGGAGTTGTACCATAATTTAGAAACCCTAGTTTCAAATTAAGTAAGACCTTGGATCCCATTATTTCATGTGATCATTCAACCTTAGAAGCAACTCTAAAACCCTAGTTATGTGTCCCATGTGATCATATAAGCTTCATCTATACCTATAGAACTCTAGTAAGAAACAAATGAATGCATGCTTATGATCCACTAGCATAAACCAAGTCACATGAGTTTATCATTCCATGTTCCTATTGTTAATTAAAATCTATATGATTCACTAATTAGTATCACTTAGGAGCAAACCCTAACTGGTTAATTAGATTAGTACCATTGATCACCACTCCTATATACCATACCATTAAGATCAACCTCAACCATCAAACCCTAGTAGAACTATAATGATGAACCCTAGTACCAACCTTGTGTAGCAATTCACAACACATGCTTCTATCCAACTAAACCCTATTAAAGAAATAATAAACCATCTAGTTTAGAAGCAATTAGAGATTACTTACTAAAGCAATTGTGAAGCCATAGTAAACCCTAACTCATAGCAACACCTTGATAATTATTCTTTGATATGATGCTTAGAAGAAACCATAGCAATAAACCTGCCAATACTTGCTCTATAGAAACCCATTCTAT